>NC_134484.1:58775809-58923133 GCF_040206685.1 Ascaphus truei
ACTTACACTGCAAGAGAGGAGACAGATTGAAGTGGTGTCCAAGTTATGGTTTAGGCTACAGAGGAACAGAATTCAGGGTCCCTGCAGCTTGATCCCCATCCCCAGAGATTCTATACTGAATGAACAGAACATTATTGCAGGCACCCAGGTGTGTCCAATTATAACTGCCTTATGTATTGCCAGATCTATTAGGAACAAGACAGCTGTTATAGCTGACCTTATTGAATCATCAGACATAATATGTATCATAGAGACTTGGCTAGATGAAAATGCAGCCCCTATTTTAGAAGCTGCTGTCCAAACAAATTGCTCTCTGATTCACAGCTCAAGACAGGAGCGTATGGGAGGAGGTTTGGCAATCTGTTTGAAAATAACATAGAAACTTAGAGCCCTCCCAGTGGGGCTAACTCAATAACTTGAGTGTATTGCTGCTCGAAGTGCTACAGGTGTGGGATTTAGAGTCTCACCCACTGCCCCCTTGGAGATGGGAAGGTATTTCTACAGGAAATTCCAGATCTCGTTGCTAGCTTAGTCCTTGAGCACCCCAGATGGCTTATCTTGGGGGATTTCAATGCATGGGTCAATGATCACCTCTCAATTTGGTCAAGACCTCCTCCACACAATGAATGCTCTGGGCATTCCAAAACTTGTTTGCTCTGCTACCCATAGAAGGGGACATCCATTTGATCTAGTTTTCCAGACTGGTTTAGAAATCTCCGACCTAACAATAGACCCAGTTGTCTGATTAGACTACCACTCAATTTTGTTCTCAATCACAGCCCCGCCACCCCAAATAGGCCCTATTTATATATTCACAAATCATGAATATCTGGCACACCTGTAGTGATATAATGACCTGGTGCTTATGTCATAAAAAATAATAAAGCATACATTACCAGCAACGGTAAGGAGACAACAACACTCAGAAGGTATAAGCAGCTATAAACTGTATTAAAGCAACTTGCACATATATCCCCCCTGAGGAAGGTCCCGTTCAGCGGACCGAAACGTTAGATATACAGTATGTGCAAGTTTCTTTAATACAGTTTATAGCTGCTTATACCTACTGAGTGCTGTTGTCTCCTTACCTTTGCTGGTAATGTATGCTTTATATATATATATATATATATATATATATATATATATATATATATATATATATATATATATATATATATATATATATATATATATATATATATATATATATATATAAAGCAGAAAATAGCCGTGTTAGTCCAGTTGCGGCTGAACTCATTTATTCTGCACTATATATATAGAGATATATATATATATATATATATATATAGAGAGAGAGAGAGAGATAGATATATGTGTATATATATATATATATACTGTGTGTATATAGATATATATATATCTATATATATATACTGTGTGTATATATATATATATATATATATATATATATATAGATATATATATATCTATATATATATATATATATATATTGCATGTAATCACCAGCAAGGTGATAAAAAAGACAGCACTCACCAGGTAAAGTCCAAATAAACTGTATTCAGAGTGTTTCACACATGTGTTTATTTGGACTTTACCTAGTGAGTGCTGTCTTTTTTATCACCTTGCTGGTGATTACATGCATTATTCATCTTTATGAGCCAAGCACAGCTCTTACTGTATACCTATATTCCTAGGAGTGTCAGTGACCTCTTTGTATATATATATATATATATAATGTGTGTGTATGTAACTAGGTCCCCTCTGGTCCCCGGTTCCTCCATTCTTCCCCCTTCTTTTACCTCTGATCAAGGAGGTTGTTGCTGGGCGAGTAGGTCGCAGGAGGCCCGTGGGGAGCACCGCTACAGGGCACCGTCATGTTGGGGTTGGGGTTCTGGTTGGCGCCGGAGCGAGAGAAAGTTCACACATGCGCAGAGCATCAGAAGGCATCAACGGCCATTACAGGGATGGGGAGCATGCGCAGGGAGCAACACTAGCACCGACCATTATGAAATAGCTCCGCATGGGGAACTACAATCCCCAGCAGCCACTGGGGTTGCAGCTCACATGGCGTGAACCAGCCTGCAGGAATTGGATAGATTTTGCGCAATGAGACCATGCCAGCAGTTGGAGCTGGGACAGGAATAGGGTAGGTTGTGTGTGTTGGGTGTCTGTGGCCCCTGCACTAGGCCAGATACCCCCCCCCCCCTAGACCCCAGCTAGGCCTGACTCCCCTCAGCTTGTGGTTGCTGTAGGGACAGACCAATAGATAGGGACACATCAGTGTGAGGGACACAGACAGGATGCAGCTGCGCCCTGGCATCAAGTGATCTTGGGCCAGATCACCAACTACAGATAAGAGACATTCTGCATGGTGGCACCGTCCACGCAGGACACCTCCCAACGTAGACACAAAGGCTTTGAGGGTAACTTAACTGGATCTGTGGATCCCATCTGCGTGCCCGGGTGTTGGAGCACCCGGCAGATACCTCACCTCACCACGTGCACCAACTATACACCTTCTGTTCTAGTGGGAAGCGCTGTCACACATTTGGGTGGGTGGCTTATTGTGGACACCAGGGTGGTTGGGTGCTCAAGGGCCCCTCAGTACGTTGGGGGTATAACCCACCAGGTGGGGACATTGGTTGGAGGACATTATGGGGTTACAGCCCTGCGAGGCCTGAGTGGTTCCGTTATTATATCGTTATTCTTATGAATGTAGTAAACCATTATTGTTATATTATACCAGTGTGTATTACTTATATAGTGTCCTGCAAGGGGTTATCCAACACTGTTAGGATCCCGCGCAGGTGGAGGCGCTGTCACCAGATGGATCAGGCTCCCAGCAGCAGAAGTTCAGGCCTCCTGTGAGCCACAGGTAACGCAGCACACACACCGTAGCCGCCATATCTCCCAGGGGGTGGTGGAAAGTGTGCTACATATAGAAGCAGGACTCTCCATTGTATCTGCCAAAGTTATATGAGATGTAGGAGCTCTGCACGAGAGAAGCTGCAGTGTACTAGTATAGAGTCAAGCCTCCGCTGCCCTAAGCTCCACCCTCCGTAATGTCTGACATCACATTTAAAATCCCCAATGCGCATTTTGTTCTGACTGGAACTGTTTTAAGCATGTTGACCATTGATAACATTTCAGTCGGAATGAAATGTGCGTTGGGGATTTTACAGTAGGTGTGACGTCAGACTTCATGGAGCGTGGAGCTTAGGGCAGCGGAGGTTTGACTCTATACCAGTACACTGCAGGTTCTCTCATGTAACTTCGGCTTTGGCAGATACAGTACCAGTGAGAGTCCTGCATCTAGGCTTATATATTTCTAAGTTAGCATTGCACTTTAGCTGTACAAACATCTAGTACAGCTGATCTACATGTCCTGAGTTTATTTATATACCTTTTCAGTTGATTACAACAATTTGTGTGCACATTATATTAGAGATACTCTTGGCATTTCTTTTATTGTGGCTGTATATTATTAATATATCTTTATGGTAGGCCCAACCTCCGGGTTTAGTTCCTTTTACAGCCAGTAATCATAGTACAAAGACGGTATTACTGTATTTGTTGATGAAGTATGTGAATGTGTGTGAAAACTATTGCTACTATTTGCAGAGGAAATTAGTTCTACAAGTCCTTTGTTGCATTGTGAAAACCGGGTTTCCTCTTTTTGTTAATAATTTCCATAGGTATACTCTTGTATAAATAGCCCTAGTTGTATCCCTCAATATAAATTACTGAATACATTTTTAGTATTTCATATTTCTATGCCATTTGTTGTTCAATAATCTTCAATCATATATTTATGTCCTCATTATTTTTATTGTTTCTAACTATCCAAATGATTAAATTAGCATTATCCATGCCTTCATGCTAATGAAAACATTTATTAGGACATGTCCTAGCAGTTCCACAATTTGTCAAAAAAAACATGTACAGCACAATCCATATAACTACAGTTCACATAGGTGTATGTACTGTCTTTCTTCAAATACAATAACTATATGTCTGGTTTATAGAATCAATATGTATACATTAATGTAACGGTGTTTCCCCCACCCGGTGGGAGATTTGGGCATTACTGGTCGTGTGGTGCATTATACCTGCTGGTAACAGGAGGGCTGAGTTATTCGCCGGTGGTAGTGGGGACACAGGACTAGGCTTTTTGGGGCGGTACTGCCCTTAAGTACTGCCAGGAGGAGGGCATCAGGTCTGGCTCATGATAGGTCATGTCCAGGCCTGATGTCACTCAAGTGCAGCTACTCTGAGGGGGAAAACCCCATATCAACTACTGGCAACCTGATTGTTCCAGGGTTTACTGCCAGCCCAAGGGCAGAATAGTAGCCATCAGGTGACCTGGCTACATTAAGATATACAGTAAGAAATGAAAATACAGGATTGTTATTGGAGAAAGAAAGCGTTTGCCCTGCAGCACTATACAATTTTTATTAAATACACTGGAGGGTTTCAGTTACATTTATTAATAATGTAAACAATAAGAGTCGGGGTGTCTTGTGAACAAATATTGTCTGTACAAATCCTTATTAGAAATTAGTCTAATATGAATACCACCATGATGTCTGTTTTTAGGTTCCCATTGCTAGTGTTGTCTCTTATTATTCCTTTATCATTGCCACTATCTTATAGCTGCCATCATGTGGTTATATTGTGTTATCTGCCATCTTTTTGTATGTTATTTAAAATGCGCTATAGAGCTACTTTCCAATCTTTGTTATATATATATATTTCAATGTTATGTGGAAATGTTAGAAGTATACTGTATTACCGTAATGTCTGACGTCACATTTAAAATCCCCAATGCGCATTTTGTTCTGACTGGAACTGTTTTAAGCATGTTGACCATTGATAACATTTCAGTCGGAATGAAATGTGCGTTGGGGATTTTACAGTAGGTGTGACGTCAGACTTCATGGAGCGTGGAGCTTAGGGCAGTGGAGGTTTGACTCTATACCAGTACACTGCAGGTTCTCTCATGTAACTTCGGCTTTGGCAGATACAGTACCAGTGAGAGTCCTGCATCTAGGCTTATATATTTCTAAGTTAGCATTGCACTTTAGCTGTACAAACATCTAGTACAGCTGATCTACATGTCCTGAGTTTATTTATATACCTTTTCAGTTGATTACAACAATTTGTGTGCACATTATATTAGAGATACTCTTGGCATTTCTTTTATTGTGGCTGTATATTATTAATATATCTTTATGGTAGGCCCAACCTCCGGGTTTAGTTCCTTTTACAGGCAGTAATCATAGTACAAAGACGGTATTACTGTATCTGTTGATGAAGTATGTGAATGTGTATGAAAACTATTGCTACTATTTGCAGACATTACGGCACCTATTGCAATTTACATACAGGAATCTATAAAGAAGCACGTTCCTTATCT
Organism: Ascaphus truei; assembly: GCF_040206685.1. NCBI lineage: Eukaryota > Metazoa > Chordata > Amphibia > Anura > Ascaphidae > Ascaphus > Ascaphus truei. Next base: position 58,781,208 of record NC_134484.1, read on the forward strand.
TTGTCTCTGCAGGCATGCCAACACAGCACTCTTCTGGGATTATCACTGATTTGCAGTGAGTGATAGCAGCCTTGCAGATAAACATCAGTGGAGTCTCTGCTAAAAATCAGCACTTTTCCAGTAAAATAATGGAACCCCCAAAATCACAAATAAATTCAGTCTTTGAAAGTTTACATCACCGTCTTAAAAATGCATTGGGGGAGATGTATCCATGTAAATACGGTGCAAATAGACATTTGTATTGACGTGTTACTCCATTTTCTGCTATCATTTGCGTTAAACTTATGAAAGTGTTTCTTTAGATGAGTTTAAATTAAATTCATTATTTATGTTGGGCCAATTCTCTTCCATGTTGCATACTCCATAAGGGCATTTAATTATAGTGTTACTGATGCATTCCATCATAGGGGTAGGTTATTGGCTCACCTGGTTTCTGTTTTACTCAATTATTGCTTGGAGGTGTATGGCTCCTCCCTTCAGGAAAGAGGAGCCATACAATCCTTACCAATCTCCAATTAGCATAAAAGTATTATACACCTCATTGTCAGACTACCCTCCACCGAAGAGTAGGTGAAGGTTTATGGTTGACAGAAAGAAGAGATATGTTTAAGTATTAATATTTCCCACTACGGTATTTGTGTACCCACAGTTTACCTTTATAATAAGGGAACGTTGTTAATGGCTTTGGCCAGCTTTTAATTGCACTAAATCACAAATAAACACATGCTTCCTTTATTTAACCCCTTCAGGGCACTTTCACATCCGTCACAAAGTTTTGTCTATAGGACAATAAGAAATAGTAAAACATACAGGACACCTACAAGCTCATATAGAAAGAGCATATATTCAGTGTAGGTACCTACTAAACGGAGTCTACCTTGATAAGGTTGGCAGGCTTGAATCATGTTTTGATTAAAAAAAAATGCAACCAAATGATTCCTTTGTTACACAGACTTAGGTTCTAGATGTAAACATGTCAGTAGTATATTTTAGCCCAATGGTAAGAGCGCAGGAATTGTTCTTTGTTTTCCATTTATCCATCCCTTTTACGTTATACTTTTTTCGTTATCCCTTCTCTCTTATTACATTGTCCTCCTCCCTAAACCATCATCAACTTTTCTCTATCCCCCTAAGTACTTCCATTATACCCCTGTTTATTGTCTATGTTTAATCCATTTAAAATGTGAGAAAGTGACAGTTGTTTGCAGCAGGAGTACAATTACAGCATGTGCTACAAAAGATCTACACTTATCATTCCACTGCAGAATAAGCGTTCCTCTGGGTGCCACCTGCTAGAGACAGTCATCGGACAGCCAGAGAACACAATGCCCCTGTGACAGAAAGATGGTTGGTGTGCATGATGTTTGCTTTCTCAGATAGGTATAGTACTTGTCTTGGCATTCGTGGAAGAAGAGAAGAGATTCCATAATAACATCTATAGTCTCCTGGGTAGCAGACATGATTCTAACCAATATAATTCTAACAAATATATGAGCAAAAAGGAATTCCAATATATGAGCGTATGATAAAGAATACAATACAAACTAATTAGATTGTAAGCTCCTCGGAGCAGGGACTCCTCTTCCTTAATGTTACTTCTATGTGTGAAGCACTTATTCTCATGACCTGTTATTTATATTATTTGTTATTTATATGATTACCATGTGTGTTACTACTGTGAAGCGCTATGTACATTAATGGCGCTATATAAATAAAGACATACAATACAATGAGCAGATAATCTTAGATTGAGAGATGTAGGAACCTTTTAATTTAAAGTGAAAACATTTTGTTTCCGAGTGAAAATTGGCAAAAACACTTGTGATGGGGCAGTGGGAGGGTGGTGGGGGGTCTACTGTAAGTGTCAAGGCAAAAGTGGAGCAATTCTATGCCAAAAAATTGTAGAAAATGTACCGATGTAGCAAAACTTACTGTCCCCAGCGAAAAATCACGAGTCTGCGGCACTGGAGACAGTCAAGCTGAGCCGTGACCAAGCTGTGGGGGTCCATGCTTTGGAATGGGACCTATTGCAGTGTTGACCAAGAGAAGCTGCGGCACCGCAAATGGTAAGGTTTGCTACATCTGTATGAAAGAAAAAAAAATCCTATTGATTCCAATGGGATTTTTCTCTTTGATGCATATGGTTTACATATTGTGCCCCAGAATGACTCCACTCTTGCCTTGATACACATTCCCCTGGGAAACACCATATTCATTAAGTAGTTCTTGCATGTCCATGCAAAGATGTATTTTGTATTTAGTTATTTGATTCTGGCTGTGCAAATCCATGCAATATACAAACGAGAGAGTTAAGACGGAAACTCACTTTCCCCATATATACCACCAATATTAATTAACCTATTGGTGGTGAGGTGCATTCAATGAAGATGCACAGTATACATGTAAACATAAGCAACTATTTGGTTGTCAACATTAGATGAACAGTTCAATAAGTAAAAAGTGTAATTATTGTCGGTGGTACATAAAGAGAGAGAGAGATTCATTTCATACAGAGGCTCTCTCTCTCTCACCGGGACCAAGACATGTCAGGCGTTATTCATACAAAATTGGATAGTGTAGCAGATTAAGGAATAACCTCTATAGGGCCATATTACTAAGTGGTGCTATTACACATGATCCCTTCCAGAAAACACCTTGTGACACATTCAGTAAATGTGTCATGTAGAACACTTTTGCTACAAAAAGTTCATGCAAATTAATGTAACCCTTGTGTAAGGATACCTGTGATTGATGGACAGGCTCTTGAGCCAATGATTGAAAATCCAAGGGAGGTTTAATATGATTGGTCACCCAAAGGGGGCAGGGCTAAAGAAGGAGAGTTTAAGAGTCCCCAGTGGAGAATGAGGGGGCAGAGCTGCCATGACCAGGAGGATCACATCACTGTCCCAGTCAGGTTTGGGGCCAAGACCAGCATGTGAGCACAACTACTCCAGTTCTGCTGAGTTGGAGTGGCCACAGATAGGATAGTCAAGGTTCACTCCACTCATCGGCTGCTCATGTTCCAGGAGTCCACAGTACTGCTGTCTACACATACCGGCTCTTTTTCAAGTATTTGTGAAGTAACAGGCCTGCAACGTTTAACCCTAAACACCAAAGAGCTCCAACGTTGTGCCAGCACCATAAAGGGTCTGTTAATAACACAGGGTCATTGGGACTTAAGGAGAGATATTGAGAGACTAACGTGCAGTGACTCGCATGTTGGTGTATTGTTATACAAACTGTGTTGCATGATACGTATATGATCCTCATGATTGAGGATCACCAATGTGTTGCTGTTGAAGCATATAAAAACAGGCCCCTGTTATTCAAAGATGCGTGTTGCCTAGCAACATAGGGGAGTAGGACTTGGGCCCCCGCCCTAGCATATGCATGATCAGACTGGGGAAAATAAGTAGGAGTTACATTAGATTTTTACATATATAACTCTCAATGAACATGGCTAGAAGTCAATAGTTTGTTTTCTTCAAATTGCATTATGTTTTCGGGCGCGTTTGCATTACAAATCTTGCAATGTAATGATTAGGCTCAATAGGGAGATTTTAATGTCTGCCAATTGTAAAACTGGGAGAATTCACCATGTTTATCAAAAACAAAGAATTTCTTTCTATTACATTTTTTTCTTTGATCATTTTGTTGCTGTGATTTTAAACCTTATTTGCACCAAAGAGACTTTAATAAGTACCAAAACTCCTGGGCAGTTTGATATACAGTACTGGAAATTTCCCAATATCTACTGGACTGATATATTATTAGTAACTTTACATTTCACTAATTTCTTGGCCAATAGGTGTGACTGGGACATTTAAACATTTGGCGGAGATACCGACACCCCATACAGGGCCCATAACTCGGGAAGCAGGGGGTCCCCGGGGATGAAATTAATGTGGTTCAGATGCGGAGAACCCCAGCTTCAATACTATGTTATTCAAGTAAAATAAAAGCTGCATGATCGCTCGTTAGAGGTGCGCAGAGAGAGTGACTGATTCTGTCTACTCTCACTGCACAGCTCTTGTGCAGCCCAGTAGGATTAACACAGTGGGAGCCCCATTCAGAAGCATGGACCCCCGCTGTATTAATCCTGATGGGCAATTCCCCTCCTGCTCTTCGCCTTCTGTGAGCACTCTATGTTTGGTCCCCAGTTCACCAAAACGTGCTAGGGCAGGTTGGAGATAAAGCTGGCTACATCTGTAGGCCAAAAATTGTGTCCTTATTCCTAATATAAATGTCTTCCATAGGGCCATCACACAGAGCAAATAATGGAACCAGAAGAGATTGTTACTTTGAATCTCTCAGAAGTGCCGGTGGCAGAAACACCATGTACGTCTCCAAGGCCTGCACCTTTACCGCCAGCTGTTGCTGCGGCTGCCACTGCTCCCCTGCTGTTTAGGGAAAGTGAAGGCTCCCATCAACTCAAGCGGCCACATAGCAGACTGTTCAAACACACCATCAGAAGAATGATTAGTGAAAATCGAAGGCATCATAGGGAGAGCATGGCAATGGCTCGCAACATAGTCGTTGCGATAAACAGCCAGACCAATCAGCTGTTATGCTTACGCCAGCAGGAAGTTGACATCTTAAGGCCAAGTTCAATGTTAATTACACATTCGGTGTCCATTAGTGGGGTGTCTTCTTCATCTACAGTTCCCGCCTCTTCCCCAGTTCACTAGCAGCTTGCAATGCGTGAGGTAAGGCTGCAGCGCGGAGGGTGAACAAATGCTCCCAATGCACAAATAAGAGCCAGGCGTACATAAGTTGTCTGAAAATTTTATTTTTGTTATTGACATATATTTTGTTTCTATTTGACGTTATTTATAAAAACAGTTTTACACAATTGAGAAGTTTCTATTTCTTGTTTGCTAATGTGTTTTATTTGTGTTGTGTATATTTATATTTCTAAATCATGACGCAATTAGTTGTGTAACGGGTGTTCCCCTCTGGCCTGACCCACCCAATCTCATATTGGCCCGTGTAGTCTAACCAGTCCCCCATTACAAGGCGTGTGTGGTGGTGCACCTGCAAGTAACAGGACTCTTGAGTCTCCCGCTTGGTGTTATTAGGGGATGTCATCAGGACAGGTAGCTGAGGTAGTGGGTACGAGTCCAACTTACTTCATGTGCAGCGCCTCCACCTCATCAGGATCTGTGCTTCCGCAGGGAGATGGTCCTGGTGAGGAACTCCTTCTTGGTGCCATCCACTGTTGAGTAATCTCACACTCACACAGTGGGGTTCTTTTTCTCAAGGACATCTTTATTGCATACAGGGATGTAGCAGTCTGCCCCATGCAGCTGCCAGCTCTAGCCGCACATCTCTCCGTGATGTCCCTTTGCCAGGTACGCCCTCCCGTACTGAAGTGGGATTCCCTTTCTCCTAGGGAGATCACCGCTGTGCCAGGTCCCTGGACACAGTGTGGCGTAGACAAACTTAATCTATCACTCTGCTGCCGCTAGTTACTGCACTAGGGTCACAAAAGTGTTACTTCCTCTCGGTACCTTCGGGTTACTATTTCTTCACCAACAACAACCTAACTGTCAGTGTTGTGCCCTTTATACTCCAGGGGGCAGGCGCATCTCTGATGTCACTATCCAGGGACTCAGAGCATACAGCCACTCCCTTCCTTACACAGGGCACCACACAAGGGTGTGAGGGAAAACCTCCATAACTACTGTGGGCAGACCTGTATTTACCAGGACTTACTGCCAACAGGGAAGATGTATGCAGTCATTATTATGCATGGCTACATACTCTCCCTGGTTAATACCCACCGTCCCGGCTGGGACCTAAATTTGGTGTACCTTGCGCCAGGAAACACTGCAAAAGAACACACAAATAACATAGCAAACATCATTGCATGGACATAATAATGTAAGCCCAGTACACTCACTGACCAGCAGGGAGCGTTAAAGAAAACAACAGACCACTCTATTGGATACTCAATAATAATGCCGAGGATCTGGCTTCTTCACCTCTCGCCCCGCGGCATCATGTACAGTCACGCTGTATTCTCTGGGTACTCCTCGCTCATTGCAGTATACTACCTTATGCATATATACACTGCGCCCTATCTTCCATACCCTCATCAGTTGAGCTACCCTCTGCTCGGCCTGTATCCCCTTAATGGCTCCCCCTTTCTCTATGATATAATATTGGATATCATTTTTGAGCCATCTCTCCCTATTCTCCTCTATCTCTCTCATTAGAGGTTCAGGGACGTAAGGGTAATCAAGCCCATGGGACTTCCTATACTTCGCCGCAATAGCCCGTTCAGCTCGACACGACCTGGTCAAGCCACCTTGCCCAGCCGCTCCGGGCAACACCCATGACAGAGGCTCATCCGTTTCTACCGGATCATCCAACCCTGCGGACCCCTTAGGTATAACAAGGCCTGCCTGGATTCGATCCCACCTTACCCTTAGGTATGACTCGTCGTCAAAGTCACCGGCAGCCCACCAGTGATCAACCACCCCCTCCCTCTCTAAAATAAAGCGGGTGCGGTCGAACCATGATACATACCCCTCGTACAATGGGGCCCACCACCTAGTCTCCTTCCGTTCCTCGGAGCTAGGATCTGTACTCTCTTCTATGGACTCCTCATCAGGCCCACCAGAAGACACCCCGGATGTACCCTCAGATCTCTCATTAACTCTTTTATACGGAGAGGTGTTTCGTACTGTGATACTAAGCCCACTAGGACAATCGCTAGATACAGACACTTGCCTAGACATACTCCCTCCTCCCTCCGACCCATCATCCGACGTACCCAAGTCCAGGCTTCCAGTCCAATCACCGGAAGGACCCCGTGACTCCCCGGACAACCCTAAGCTGGAACTGGACCCAAATAAAATAGTGACGGGTACAGGGGCTTTAACTAGGGCCTTGGGGCTAACCTTGGGTGTGGATGGGGTTTGGGGACGGGACCGAACAGTAGGTACTGACAGGGTTTCGACCTGCTCTCCAGCGATACCTGTCTTGACGTCGCCACAAAGTCCATCTTTATGCTCAACAGCGGAGCTTCTGGGGTTGCAGTTCAAACGTCCGTTCCCCCTGGTAGTAGGGGATCGTTTCTCGCTGCTTGACCTCAGAGGCGGCACCATCTCCCACTCGGGGCCTCCCTGGTCCACCTGCACCACTTCCGCACACGCACGTGCAGCGACGCCATCTTGGGATGGATCCCCAATCGAGATCTCTTCCTCCACCATGACATCCGGCAACGCCCGTCTGCTGCGCGATCCAGTCTGGCTCTGGACTCGCTCCTCCGGCTCTTCCTCCCCTCGGTTCTGCAACAGGCACGGTGTCTTAGCACCTCGCAGGGTCGGGGTTGATCGACCCGCATCCGATCCACTAGTCACCACGGCAGTGGGACTCCGGCAATCGGGAGGTCGCGGTACGGGAGACTCTCGACTCCGCGTCTCCACACCACGAGGAATTTCATCCCTCCATGGCGTACCAATGGTATGACAGTCTCGTCTGATGACCGTCTTACTCGCCAGCCTTGCACACTCCTCATCCGAGGATTCCAGTTTGCAATTCGGCCGAGGCATCCCGGTAGGAGACCGGCGATGGGCTCCTCGGTGATCACCTCTCCGATGACTGGATTTCTCTATCGGAAGCACTAATGATGGCTCCGACTCTGCGGGATTGGCACTCTTGTTCCAGAGAGCTCCCGGCTGTTCTTCTCTTGGAATCGGGACATTCCCGGCCACTCCCACCGCCTGCACCGGCACGAATGTGGTCATTGGCCACATGTACTGCAGTCCGCAGTGGGGGCATCGGGCCTCGCTGCCCACGGCTCCGCCCGGCAGTCTGCACTGCAGGCAAAGACACGCCACAGTCTCCACACCCTCCACACGGATTATCAGGAAGCCTCCTGGAGCCGAATAAGGGTGTGTGGAAATCACAGGACCTTGGTCCACTTTGTCAGCAGCTTCAGCCATCTTTACCAGCGGAGGCACTCGTCTCAGAGGTCTATACTGATCAATGGCTCTTCGCAACTGAAAGGCATGGGCTGATGTAGCAACCCTTCCTCCCATTTTCTCTGTCGACATCCGGTGTAACCGCAAACCACTCCCCCTGGTTGAAACTAGGGGGATGTCTCATAGATTTGTAGGCTGACCCAGCACAGGTGCGGAGTGAGTCATAGTCCATGAGGGCGCGGCTCCAGCTTTCGCGCCAAACTCCTCAGCGGGGTGGAGTTTTCTCGTTGGCGCCAATCCTGGCCAACAATTAGCAAACTGCAAAGTTGCAAGACTTTCTGCAGCATGCCCACGCGGCGTCCCGGGGAAGCGGGAACCGCCATTTTGGTAAGCATTGTCCTTTCTTTCATTTAAGGCAGCGTCTGGCTGTTTGTTAATTGGGGTATAACAAAGTCCATTTCGTTCCTCCCATCTAAGCACACTGTCCTGCTCATTATTCTCAGGGGTATCATCCCGAGAACAAAAACACGACAAACACGGCGCATCCACGGCTTTCACGCCATTCCACAACAAACTCACAAAAGTCTCTTCTGTAGCTTGTTCTTCGTCTGACCGCAATCCTGGACCTTCTGCTCTATGCAGATCCTCCATTCTCGTGGTTCTCTCTCTCCGCCATCCTGGACCTTCTGTTCTGTACAGATCCTCCATTCTGACGGTTCGCTCACCCTGCCATCCTGGACCTTCTGTTCTGTACAGATCCTCCATTCCGACAGGTCTCTCGTGATCGTTGAACACCGATTCTCTGTACGTGGAGCTCCGCTCTGCGGGGCAGCTACCACATCTGTACAATAAACATGCCTTGTGCACCACCTTGTGTACCTAACGTAGATCTGACTCGTGTTTGCACTACCTCAGGCTAGGCTCACTCTTTCTGTGTCTACTGTAACACGTTCCTCCAGTCTGTGCTCCTTGGTAAGTGATCTGGAATGGAGACTAGAGTACTCTGGCTCTTCCATGCAGTACTTTGGGCGTCGACCTACTTTTGGCTAGCCTAGTGCGGACCCATCCAGAATTCCTGCTCTCAGTTACCAGTTTACCCCTTTAGGCGTCCCCCGCTAGCGCTACCTCAAGGCGACTAGAACAGCAATAGCCCCCGGCTCCAGACTCACTAACCCCTTACGGATCCCAAGGCGTCTTTGCGGCATGCATCTCCAGCATCTCCCTGACTACCCCTGGCTCCGTCCCACGCAGCACAAAGTGGCAGCAGACACTTCTCTCTTTCCTAATGTGTGCCTAGCAAAAGCCCGTCCTGTTGACAGGTATCTCAGCAGCGCCTCCAATTGTAACGGGTGTTCCCCTCTGGCCTGACCCACCCAATCTCATATTGGCCCATGTAGTCTAACCAGTCCCCCATTACAAGGCGTGTGTGGTGGTGCACCTGCAAGTAACAGGACTCTTGAGTCTCCCGCTTGGTGTTATTAGGGGATGTCATCAGGACAGGTAGCTGAGGTAGTGGGTACGAGTCCAACTTACTTCATGTGCAGCGCCTCCACCTCATCAGGATCTGTGCTTCCGCAGGGAGATGGTCCTGGTGAGGAACTCCTTCTTGGTGCCATCCACTGTTGAGTAATCTCACACTCACACAGTGGGGTTCTTTTTCTCAAGGACATCTTTATTGCATACAGGGATGTAGCAGACTGCCCCATGCAGCTGCCAGCTCTAGCCGCACATCTCTCCGTGATGTCCCTTTGCCAGGTACGCCCTCCCGTACTGAAGTGGGATTCCCTTTCTCCTAGGGAGATCACCGCTGTGCCAGGTCCCTGGACACAGTGTGGCGTAGACAAACTTAATCTATCACTCTGCTGCCGCTAGTTACTGCACTAGGGTCACAAAAGTGTTACTTCCTCTCAGTACCTTCGGGTTACTATTTCTTCACCAACAACAACCTAACTGTCAGTGTTGTGCCCTTTATACTCCAGGGGGCAGGCGCATATCTGAGGTCACTATCCAGGGACTCAGAGCATACAGCCACTCCCTTCCTTACACAGGGCACCACACAAGGGTGTGAGGGAAAACCTCCATAACTACTGTGGGCAGACCTGTATTTACCAGGACTTACTGCCAACAGGGAAGATGTATGCAGTCATTATTATGCATGGCTACAGTTGCATAGTTACATAGTAGATGAGGTTGAAAAAAAGACATACGTACATCAGGTTCAATCTATTCTAAATGTATATTTAAGGCTTTTTCTTCAAACCTACAATTTGTCCGGCTCCTACTGGTGGGGTCTCTGGATTGTCTTAAAGCAGCATTCCCCCCAATTATTTGATATATTATGAGGGCACAGCTTAACGTGGTCTGCAAGCTTACAAATACTTTGGCCAAAGAATTTAACAAAGTGACCCTCACTTATGAGAGAACAACAGATACTGTAAGTATTTAAATATATGATTTGTCATGTTGGATGTTCCATTGGGGCTCTCTGTCTTTTTGTATTGTATGTCTTTATTTACAGTATATGTCGCCATAAATGTACATAGCGCTCCACAGTAGTAATACATATCATATAAATAACAAATAATATAAATCAGGTCATGGGAATAAGTGCTTCAGACATAAAATTAACATTAAGGAAGAGGAGTCCCTGCTCCGAGGAGCTTACAATCTAATTGTCTTTTGTTTATACATTGTCACATACCCAATAGCACTCTTTTTTGCCATAAATAGATGTATACTGTGTGGTGAGGTGCATCTGGGTTTGAGTTTACAGGGGTTGTGTGTGCTAATATATTAACCTGTAAAGATTATAACTGACCTATGTTAATTCCTGTGTCCCTGTTTCAGAGTCTGCCTTTACTCACTGAGCCTCTATTTCAGCTACTCCTTCAGTGAATATGTAACTCTCCTCGAGTTGGATATACAGTATATACTTGGCTGTGCTCAGTCTGTCATACCTTCTCAGGGTTCTGGGGACATGCAGGCTGGGCGTGGATATGCAGGTAGAATAATGATGGGCACCAGGAACATTTATAGTACAAAACAAAAGCTTTATTCACAGCTGTTTATAATACTCGCCATATAACAGATATGCTCCACTTCAGACATTAACCAGCGTCAAACAATATTGTTACTCTGTGCTTCTTCCCCTTGCAGCTCTCACTCCTATACTGGGGAGGTACTTATGCTTGCCTCCCTTAGTATTGGTTAGATTGGCTATCTACTGCATTACTGCAATAAGGTCCAATCTCAGGTGGAACATTGTTTAGGGGGGAGGCACTATTTTCTGAGATCACTATCCAATTACATTGTACTGCATTCATAGTCTATACTTGTCGGATTGGGAGTTTAGTGAGGACATTCCTATGGGGGTGAACCAGTTATGTTCCAGAGCTACTGCACTGGGAACCCCTGCTGAGTACATGCTTACTCTTCTTCCACATGAGAACAATCGTGGGCCATTAAACGGACACTAACTTTATAGGGCATGCTCCTTAACTGAAAATAAATGGTGACAGGACATATTTAATACACATAACTATACACTCAAACCTATATGCAGGACTCACAATGAGGCCCTTACCATAACTGCAAGGAACCTATTTCTAGAACTTTGGCCGGACCTACAGTATATATACCCTTCTATCTCCCTATAGTGACATCACTGGTCATAAAACATACAAAGGAGTGGCTATAACTTTCTGCATAGGCATCCTACATCACATGATGGGGAGGGGAGTAACCTGAGTGATCCCACACAGTTAATCCATTAAGGCCATTAATTAGTAGTCCCTAGAAGGGGGCTACGTATATAATATCAAACATTTGAGATCATGGATTATATACTATCTGTGCACTTATAGCATGAGAGTACAATCTATCCTCTTGTCTTCAGGAAGGACCAACTGCAAGTCATTATTTACCCTTACTCCTACCAGATTTCTGCAACATCTTTCACAATTCACCTCTGACAAACTGTTGCACATGATGAGTGATGCAGCAATCAACAGTCTTGTATTGTTCCCCTTTCCTATTCATTTATATTTAGATTCTCATCTTACTGGAAATACAGGGAAAATACTTTGCTTGTAATGTTTTGTAATGCTAGAGGTTTCTTTATTGGCATTGGATGCCAGTGATGTTTTTGGACTGCTGGGAGATGCATCAATTAATGATTCAAGGAAATAGGGGGTGTTGGTAATAGAAATTCTTAAGTGACATTGAAACAAAATGTATTTTTCAAAACGACCAAATAAGGTTAGAAGCAAAGGCTCACGGCACCATTAACTGCAAATTAAATACAGTATTTAATATAAATACTGTAATGTGCTACAATTGGGCTGAAGGCAAGGCTCAGTGACAAAAGGCAATGACTTTAAAATAAAGGAAAGGTATGCCGGGATATACAAAATTAGCAAACATGGGAAGGATGTTGATTCAGGGAGAAATCTAATTGCCATTATTGGAGTCCGGAAGGAATTAATTTGTTCCCCCTATTGGATAATGTTTCGCTGTTTGTCTTTCTCTGGATCAAAAAACTGTAAATAAAAAATATAGCTCGATGGACATGTCTTTTTTCAACCTCACTCACTATGTAATGATGCTGACTCTAAAAACAGTGACAGTCACTTTACAGCAGGAGAGCCTTGGTCACATCCTGCTGTCAGTTCTTCATTAATTGCTCCGTGGACATGTCACTTTATCTCCCTTCCCCCCCCCCAAAATTAGACTGTAAGCTCTAGAGGACAAGGACGTGTTGTGAACGCAAAATTCTTTGTACAGCACCGTGTACACTGTCAGTGCTGTATAAGAAAACAATGTCTATTATTACTGCTGCGACCAGCTTTAATCTAAAGCTTACCCATCTTGTCTCGCGGCTTGGCGCCGAACTTGGCCGAGCGCCAGCCGCATCTTGCCGCATATTCCCCGCATCCTTCCATAACTCTGGCTCCGCTCTGCCCCTCTTCTCCGGGTCCCCCGGGGTCCCCCTCTGCTCCCACATCCCCCTTTACTCCGCCACCACCTTCGGGTGAACCCTGGGCACGCGCGCCACGCGCGCACACTCCCTGGCACGCGTGACCGCGCATCAGTGACGCGCGGCACGCGGCGGGACCCAGCCACGTCTGGACGCGGATTGCGGTGGCGGCCGCTGTAGACTCAGCTGGGCCGCCACTGTATAATACAGTTTCACTATTATCTTACAACCGGACAGAACATGTTCTTAATGAAGCTACAGCCGCGGCCCCTTTTATTCTCCAACATCTCCGAATTTTACGAATGCCACGCACTTCACCGTACTTCACCCCGTTCATGCCGCGTTCATACCACATACAGTATATTCAATATTATGGGGGTCATGCGGTAAGCGGCGGAAAGGCACTTAGAAAAATCAGGCCTTTTTCCTGCCTGGGATTGATGCCGGAGGTCTCCGGAGCTGATGCCATTAATAGCAGCACCGGAGCCCCCCGGCCTGCATCCAAGGCAGGAAAAATGCATTTAAAGCCCACTTCATTAATGCAATGAAGGGGTTAACCAGCCGCGCCAGGTTTATTGTGGTTAGCGGGGGTGGCCGGCCTCACATGGTATGGTAGCCAATCAGAGCGTGGGAAATACATCCCAACTCTGATTGGCTCTAGTACCATGTGACAGAGCATTTGGGGAGAACAGATGGGACGTCATAGAAAGCCTGTCACATGGTACTAGAGGCAATCAGAGTTGGGATGTATTTCCCACGCTTTGATTGGCTACCATACCATGTGAGGCCGGCCATCTTTCTTTTCATGACGTCCTCTTAAAGGGAATTGAAGCACAGCCATTCTGATTGGCTGGCATCATTGCCTTTAAATGACATCATCAAAATTAACTTTTCCCCCCAAAATCACATGGTTTTCCATATGATGACAGTGTGACGTCATAGGCCTATAAAAGCCTATGTCGTCTCATTTTGAAGGCAGGCGCCGACGAGGAAGGACCTCCTACAGAAGAAAGAAGACCAGGGCGTGGCCGTAGAAGAGAAGAAGACCCCAGAAGAGAGCGGAAGATGATACAAGAAAGAAGAATACAGATGAAGATGGATTAGAAATAGAAGACCCCTGGATTGTGGCGTTTTATTATTTTATGGTTTATTATTTTATGGTTTATTATTTTATGGGTTCCTGTGCGTGGATTGGTTCGAGAGTAAGCTGTTCAACGGGAGTCGGTGAGTGGGTCAAGTAATGGTAAGTGAACAAAAGAAATGATTTTTTTTTAACTTGTACATGTTTTTTTTTTTTTACATGTGTTTTTTTTTTTTTTTTAAGATCATTTCTTGCCACTGTATGTATGTATGTATGTCTAGATCGATATATACATCCAGGGTAAGAAATGATTTTGTTTGAAAAGCTTGTTTTGTAGTATTTAAAATTATTTTGGCTATGCTGCTACAGTATGCATAAATGTGTGTGTAATGTATTTTCTAATTAGATAGATGTAATTTTTGGTCTTGTATGGTGTACTTTAGGTCATGGTGAGGCTTGCTTTTGTATATTGTATTTTTTGGGGTACTTATATTTTGGCTGATGGTAACTTGTTCTGTTTAACGATTGAAATAGTTAATTGTGTAATTGTTATGGATGGTATTTAAATTGTTTTTGGATGTGATTAATGAATGCTAATTGATTTATGGTGACTTGCTTGGTTTAAATAGTATACTTGTTTGGATTTAATGGTATTTTATTTGGAATATTTTGTTGTTAACATTGATTTGCAGAGTGTACATGGTGCATAGATTGTATGTTTTGATTGGCATTTGATGCTTTAGATTGGAAGATGAGATTTGATTTGTTTCGGAAATAGGATTTTATTTGACTGTGGCTGATATGGAGAAGTGGTATTTTTATTAGAGCATGTTTTTGTTAACCCTTACACATTTATTTGTATATTGGTTCATGATGTGTATATATATATATATATATATATATATATATATATATATATATATATATATATATATATATATATATATATGTATATATATATGTATATATATATATATGTATATATATATATATATATATATATATATATATATATATATATACACATATATATATATACATATATATATATATATATATATATATATATATATATATATATGTATATATATATGTATATATATATATATATATATATATATATGTGTATATATATATATATATATATATATATATATATATATATATATATATATATATATATACTGTATATATATGTGTGTATATATATATAGTTGCATGATGAAGCCACTGTATAAATGAATGGGTGAAGGGTGGGTATCGGACCAGGGTGGCTTAACCCCTTAATTACCTTTTTGGTTATTATCCGATAAGGTGATTAAGGGGTTAATTGATCTCAGAATGTAATTGCAATGTATTGGCTATGTATTTTGTTGGCAACGGAGGACAAGGATTTTGCTGGCGATGGGGGCTTCTTATTGATGAGGTCATTAGAACTTTAGTTATTTTATTATGTACTTAATGTGTTTAATAATGGGCAGATAATCTATTATCCCTATCTGGATGTGTTGTGGGTGGGTGTGGGGGGGGGGGGGATTGATTATTTAATGTATAGGTCAGGTTTATTTTTTTTACATACAGGGTTGGTTCCTTTTGTTCTGCGAGAGACCTCTGGAGACCACCTGAGGTATCCTCAGGCTTCTCACGGGTAACAGGCTGGCGGGTCCACGGGGGACACCTGCGGGGAAGAACCGGTGGCCCCACATCTGTGAGGGCAATGCGGACCCCTAGGGACCACCCGTGGGTCCCCAGAGCCCCATGGGAACCCCCCGAGGCCCCTCAGACACCTGTGGGTCTGACCCGGGGCCCCCCAGACATCCGCGAGACCTACCGTGGGGACCTCATTGTGGCCTACGGTGACCCGTGGAGACCACCTGGTGACCATGGCGCCTGGCGGGAACCACCAACAGGCCTCCAGACCCTGTGTGAAACATGATGCTGGTAACCTGTAGGTCTGTGAGGTGACCCGTCAGGCCCACCGGGGACTCCCGTGGACCTGGGGTATGAACCCTGTATGTAGAAGAATAAATCATGTATTTATGGGGGGGGCACAGGGGGTGGGTTATGTATTTAATAAATATAATGATGTTTATTGTGGGGCAGTGTATTGTTTTTATTGTGGGTACTGGGGGTGGAGGGAGGGGGTATTGGCTCCAAGGGTATGTGGGTAGGCCTCCCGACTGGGTATTGGGTGAGGGTGGTTAGGCCTCACGGGTGGGGGGGTAGTGGGGGAGGGTATGTAGGCCTGCCGAGTGGTGGGTTAGGGTGGGTTAACCCCTTAATGACTGTAGCAGTTAATAACCGCTATGGTTATTAAGGGGTTAGGGGACATTACTGTACATTGGATGTTTTTATTCTTGTTCATGTTTTGCAGCATCGGAGGGGGCATGGACAGTGATGAAGATGAGGATGGCCTTCATCGTGGCAGACGGACAAGGGTCAGTGCAATATATATTTATTTTATCTATTGTTCTTAATGTATTTAAAAAGGGCACATTCACTATTATACATTTGTGGATAATAGTAATTGTGCCCATTACTATACTGTTAGGGGGGGGGGTATTTCTTTATAAGTATGTATGTGTTTTGACATTAATTTGGGGGGGCACAGAATTGGTACTGCAGGCCTGCGGGTAACACCCAAGGGCCACCGCCGGCCTATAGTATCATTGATGTGCATATATGTGTATGTTAGGGAGGTATAGGGGTTGTTGCTGTAATACATGTGTGTGTATATATATATATATATTTTTATATATATATATATATATATTTATTTATTTAGTGTGGGGCTGTTGTGTGTGTATTTTTTTAATTGTGGTTAGCGGGGGTGGGTGAGGGGGTATTAGCCCCAACGGTGGTTGTTTAGGGCTTGCGGGTGGGTTAAACAAGAAAAAACACAAAAGCACACCAAGATGAGAGATAGATATTGTATTAGCAACAAATAATAAAATTAGTAACTTACATATAAAATTCCTTTAATAATCCCCGATTCTGGTGTCTATCACAGGAGTAGGGCATCACATAGGAAGTATGAAGGGTAATCTCAGTTCTGAGAGATCAGACCCGCGCGCTGGGGCTGTCTCTGTTCACTCTCCTGTCCTCCACGTGTGGTAGCGTGGTGCGGAGTGTAGCGCGCATGTGCAGGAACCGGGGCCTTCAATAGGTGTCCTTAGGATGCCTGTCCGTTTTTGATAGCATAGAAACGATCGGAAATAAGCAGGAACGGTACACTTGAGTGTGTACTGGTGGTGGGTAGTAAAACCGCCAGCCACAACAGTCACGACGCGTTTCGTTTAACAAAGTAAACTTCTTGCGGGTGGGTTAGTGGGCGGGCTTAACCCCTTCATGACCGTAGCAGTATTAACCGCTAAGGTCATGAAGGGGTTAAGTGCACCCGCAACCCACCCCCCCCCCGCAAGCCCTATACAACCTCCAAGGGCCAAATAAGCCCTTCACCCACCCCCGCTAACCACAATAAACCTGGCACGGCTGATTAACCCCTTCATTGCCTTAGCGGTTAGCCGCTAAGGTAATGAAGTGGGCTTTAAATGCATTTTTCCTGCCTCGGATGCATGCCGGGGGGCTCCGGTGCTGCTATATTGGTATCAGCTCCGGAGACCTCCGGCATCAATCCCAAGCAGGAAAAGGCCTGATTTTTTTTTCTCCTGATTCCCCTGCTTAGTGCATAGACCCCTAAACGAGCGCGAAAATACCGGAACATATTCCGGAAAAAAAAAAATGCATCTGCCCGCGGTTATCAAAGTTGCGCCGATTCGGCCGCATTACGATAAAGGTGGCTGCCACTGTACAATCTGTTTTAAAATTCTTCTCTGTAACTAGAAATGGGCCATACTGTATGTCTGGGGGTTTTGTATGTTTTGGTTCTAAACATTTTTTTTTTCCTAAACATTTTTTTAAAACCTTTTTTTCCCACTTGCAATTTGTTTGGATTATAGAGAATACGTGAATTTGATCACAAACACCCGCTCTACCATATCAATCAAGGCTAAAAAAAAAAAGAAGAGCCAAGATGATATGATCTCTGTCACCCATCACTCTATGTTAATCAAAAGTACAGTAGTTAGTGCCACAAGTGTTCTTGACTGGTTACACCCATTGGTAGAGATGGTATTGTATATACTCTACCTTCTGCCTTTGAGTAATAATACTGTATTGACAACTGGTAAATACATTGTATGATCCCTGCCCCCCATCCAAATATCACTCGGTTTAATCAATAAATAAGAATAATTAAACCACAATGTTCTTGACTGGATCCACACAGATATACTGCACTGGTAGAGATACATTGGCATAATCTGAAATATCAACACTCCTAATAATAGCTGTAACTGACGAGGTACTGGGTGCCACGCTGGTTAAAGGTGAGAGGATAAGTATGATAGGTGATATCAAACCCTTTTATTAATACAACTGAAATATGACCCTATTCAGACAATATCTAACACCCTCCTTGTAAAATAGTGGTGAGTGAGGGAACACATAACTTTTGTACAGAATACCCAGGAGGGGAAATGATATAAGACTGACTGTTTTAGTGGTAACATCCATTGTTATGGAGCCCATTGAAAACATAAAAAACAACTGTTGTGTTTTAGATCTGCAGTAAAAAAAGAAATGCTGCCCCGTTCCAGACAAAACTGAGCTGTAAAGCTTCAAGAGGTCTCAAATCTTCGTTTCCAGTTCTGCCTACAGTACAGTATGTGTACTGGTCATATCAACCAGGCTGAGCTGTCTGTGACTGGAGTCATTTTCTTTGTGGTTACAAGGAGATTAAGAATATTCTGAGTCCTCATTCTGTGATGCACATTAATGGGGATTCAAGTGAACATTAACTGTGTTAGTTTTATGTCTATGGATTGTAATTATTTTATGGCTGGGGATTGTAATGAGACATCAGCGGTAGAAAAGATGACGGGTACACTAGAGAAATTAAGTAGGCTTATTCATCTGGAGCAATTACAAAACATTTCCCTACAGTAGTTAAATTCTACTTTCTTATCTTTACAAATCAGACATTACCATATTGGGGGGAAATGTACCGTTCATTATAAGGTATTTTGAAGCAATTTCAGAGGTGAGTCGGTCCAGTGTGGTACTGTAAGTATATATAAATGTGATCTTAAGTTAACCAAGGAGCACACTTGGAAAAAAGACCTGTGAGGTTTTGAAGGCTGTGTACACACACTCATTGGTCCATTAGAATGTATCACAACCTATAACATCTAAATGTTCCCAGGAACAATACAGCTACTAGAGATTTCAACTTCATTAAGTTAATTTAAAGGAGCAATCCATGCAATATCCTACGTGTGTGTGTTTATTTTTTAAATTAATCAGTTTTGTAGTATTAACTAATCCTTACTACATTTGTTTTTTAAATCAACTCTCATTTTTAATGGGTTTTAATAAATTGAGCATCCTTTGATTTCTATGGCAGGCTTTAGCACAACTCCCCAGCTGTGCACGATCTTTGCAACACTTTCCTGTTTGCGATCATGTGTTGCCAATATTCCAGACAGTTTGAGCTGGAAACTGTAACAATAGATAATGTTACCTTGGTAGTATAAGAATACATTGTAGCTGCTGAGTTACTCTGGCTGAAGGATTGATTGAAACCGAAAGGCAGCCATTTAGTGAACCCTGGGAAGCAGAATCTTTGCTGATCGATTGTAGGAGAATGAATCGATTCATATCTTATGTAATTGGTTTTCAATAAAAGGTCATCAAAGGCCGCATATATTAAAACAAACAAAAATAATTTTTTTTGAAAGTGCCGCTTGGATTGCCTCTTTACCTAAAGACTGAAGGTAAAAGTATGGTAGGTTAGGATGTCCTGCTTTGCCATTTTTTAGCAACATTTTGAAAACCAATGGTGAAATTTTGAGCCTTTTTGCCATTAAAACTCACCCGCAATTTTTTTGAGACATTGCAAACTACATTTGGACCAGTTTGCATATCTCTACTTAAAACACATGATAATGATCACAATTATTATTTCATTAATAAGAACACCTTGCCCCTTAAATTCCCAGTAAAAATGCTCAGTCTTCAGGTTTCAGTTTCCGTAGCATCCTACAGCAAGCTCAATGGCGCCCATTCAGTATACTCTGAAGTCATCTTCCTTGTGCAATCAGTAACGTATTTCCCATTAGGCCCCCGCGCCCACGGCGGCAAAATTTTTGGGGTGCCAAAAATGTCTGCCCCCATATACGAATGCCGCGCTTTTGGGACTATCGGGCCTGATGGAAAGCTACTTGCTTGTGGCGGCTGCCTCCTTGCTGCCGCCCTCCTTCCGAATCGTAGCATCAAACGATGCAGTGGCGATGCGTTACCATGGCAATGCGATGGCGTGCGACATCACGTTGGTGACGGCCGCGGCATCATTTTACGCTGCAATTGGGAAGGAGAAAGAGGGTGGCAGCAAGGAGGCGGCCGCCACATGGAAGTGCCCAGGGGCGGTCAATCGTGAAATTCACCGCTGTATGCAACACAAGAGCTCAGACACTACTTAAACTCTAATTCAATACACCGAGAAGCTGTTTGCCATGACCGGGAAGACACTGCGTTTTATTGAAATGAATAGAGCTTAGATGCTTCCCTGCCATTGAGAAGCGACTTCACAGAACAGTAATTATCGGCTTGAGAGTTACTACTAATTGTCAAAGTATAAGGAATTATAAGCAGTAGCAAAGTCTGTAGGGCTACAGTATGTAATTTTCATGCAATTCCTTTTAGTGATATACAGAATTATATTTTCTGTTCTTGATGTCAGTCATGCCACTATTTTGTGCTGGTTATTCTGTGAGATTGCTGTGTTTACATACAGTATGGCCAGATTTACTTGTGGGAGTGTGTATTGATATGTAAATGAATGTGAAGGGTATGTCAGATCGCCCACATATAAAGGAAACTATTTGCTTTGATTTGCATTTCAGTGCACTAGTCCAGCTTCTTCTACAATACTTGTACAGGCATACCCCGCATTAATGTACACAGTGGGTCCAGAGCATGCATGTAAAGCGAAAATGTACTTAAAAGTGAAGCACTACATTTTTTCCACTTATCGATGCATGTACTGTACTGCAAACGTCATATACGTGCATAACTAATGTAAATAACGCATGTGTAACAGGCTCCATAGTCTCCCTGCTTGCACACAGCTTCGGTACAGGTAGGGAGCTGCTACTGCTGTTCTGGACGTGCTGACAGGCGCATGTGCGAGCTGCTGTTTGCCTATTGGACAATGTCCTTACTAGCGAGTGTACTTAAACTGAGTGTCCTTAAACCGGGGTATGCCTGTATTGTTTTATACATTTATACATCCAATGCACAAAAGGTTGACCCTCGAGCAAAATTGAACTACCATTGTTTTTCTGAATCTGGTTAGCAGAAATCCATTTAGGTGTCAATATTTAAACATTTTTATGGACTGCTCCAGCAAATGATGATAAATGTATCCGTGGAAGCTTATTTGACTTTCAAATCGAACTAATTTGTTAGATGTACATTTAAATAATCCAATGTCAAGAAGAACCTTTTATAGCCTGTTTGCATAAACTCTTGGAGGCACCAGAATCTGGTTGTATAATAGATCATACACGCAGACACGAGTGCCTAAATGTAAACATGACCTTTACAGAGCGATTTATAACATGGAAACACATTCATTTTTTGATTACAAAAACGACATACTGTATTTTTAATGTCAATTGCAATGCCTTCATTTGTTTAGTAATTCAATACATTTAAAGCTGCAGTTCAGTCAATATCCTGCATGTGTGTTTTTTTTAATAAATCCGTTCTGTAGTAAGAAAAAATACTTTTAGCATTTTCTGTTTTAAAAACAACAACTTTGAAAGACCAATTTTCTTGTATTCTATTTTAACAGCCATTTGCTAAGGCACTGCCCCTTCATGTCCTGTCACAAGCCCTGGCACACCCCTTTGTCAGCCCTGCCCTCCCTCTAGCACATGTCAGTACAGGAGTGCTCATGAATATTCGTGGGCTTCCACTGAGTGACATTAGCAGAAGAAAAACATATGCCAGCTCTAATTATGTCACCAAATTTCGCCTATCAATACATGGAGAACGAATTGACCTGCAGCTATACAGTTCTTTAGGTAATTAGAGATTGCCCACTATTGAAGTAAAAAAATTAATTAAAAAAAAAAAAAGACCGAACTGCAGCTTTAAGCAGTGCATTACAATGTTTTGTTCAATTCTGCCAAGTCTCAGAATACTTTTTGTTCAATGCTGCTATTGTATCTATCTCTGTCACAACGAAGCTTTCCGTTACAAACTGTTCTTCTTATCGGGTACAGCTTCCTTTTAGATTATTGATTTACAATTATGTTGGGTCAGATCATACAAGGTTATAAATATCAAGTCTCTTTATCTGACCCTTGTTAGTAGCAGCATGGGCTAGTTTCGATTTGAAATCTTTACCCCGGCTATCTGATTATGTACAAAATTGACATTTACCGTAAAAACGGAACCGCTAAAACAGGAGTAGTGACAGCGGGCAACGGGTCATATCTGCGTTGCACTCAGCAATGCAGCACTATAACAGGTTTGTGAACAAGGCCTTAATATTGTTATATTTATTATTATTTAATGAGTTATGTGGCCAAGATTAGGACACATGTCTTCAGTTAATATCAGATTGCCCTGAGAGGGTATAAGTAAAAAGTGTGTAAGGGCTTCTTCTTTCTAAAACCAATAAGCTTCCGATTGCAAAACCAGTATAACTATCCTAACACTGATGAGACTCAATGTCTGTGACTAGGTCAACTGGGTATGCACTTATTTAACCCATGCTGTGCTGAAAAGCAGTGTAATGCAGCAGGCATAAGCTCATAGGGGTCCACGTTAAAATGGTTTTGAAGCAAAAGGTGACACTGTGTGCTCAATTGCATGCCATTTCCCAGAATCCCTGGCTGCAGTAGAAGCACTGTATGCTAAGAGATAGTGTGTGTGTGTGTGTGTGGGGGGGGGGGGGGGGCTGGGTTGCAGACCTGTCTGAGATGTGAATGTGTTCACAAGTGATATTTGTATTTGCTAAAAGCAATAACACACCATGAAGGAGGAAGATGCTGCACTCCAGTGGGACATCACTTCTCACTGCCAAATCACTGCATACATTATATCAAAATTCACATCCTCAAAGAAATGTTTGAAAGCACTCAACCATAGAAAGCATTTGAACTCAAAATGATAATAGTCTTCAACACTAAAAAGAGGCTTTAATACAGATCTTGGGTTTCTTACACACACACGTGTATATATTTGCTCTGCTTGCCTCTCTGACAATCTTACACTTTACCCCTCTTCATATCCCCCTCCCACTGCTGCTGGATGCTTGGTTCTCCATGCAGTCCACATTTCTCATTGTCCTTCCAATTATGTATTGCCTTGTCTGTTTATTTACTATTCGTAAATCCGTATAGCTCGTCCTGAGGAATAGAGAGAACTCTTGAAAGCGTGTCTTAAAATATTAATTGTTAGTCCAAATTTAAAAAAAGTATCGCCTAATATTGAAGTATTAATTTATTTTGCACATCAAGAAAGGGGAGCAAGAACCTAAGTAAATCTCTAAAAACGTGCACACCAAGGGTTAATATGTGTTATGATGAATGACAGTGTTTAATGCCAGAGATATATTTTATCCAGATACTGTACCTAAACCGGAAGTATCTCCCAATGTACAGGTGTAAATAAGTGCTAATATAGTCTCAGTGCTATAAGTGTTACCTGTTAGAGATGCAGCTCAATAGCTACAACAAGGGGGTACAAACATAAGTGCTGTACATCTGTGGAAAATCACAGTGATGTACAGTAGTACTATATGTGCAGTGTATAGAGCCACAAAAAATCCACAAAGTCTCAGGATATCTGGAATCTGTAATTAATAGTACAGCTCACTGTCCAAAACGTATTACAGTAGAATCCTACCCATCCAAGGAGTGGATAATATATAGTACATTAGTGCTAGCTACAGTATATATAGTGTGCCGCGGGTCTTATCGTAAAGAAATCAGGTACTATACATGTCCCGCTAGTTGCACTCATAAACCAGAGCAAGCTGCCTTTAAATCCTCCACTATGGTAGTCTGACGCTACCATGATAGTATGCAGCACTCGCAGCACAGTCAGCCTCTCCACACCCCTAGCTCCACCCTCCGTGACGTCTGACATTCATTTATTTTGCACTAAAAAGAAAAAATTTAACTTTTGAGTAAACTACAGCAGGGGAGCTCAAACTTTTTGAGCTGCGCCCCCCTACCAGCTCCTCCCCGCTCTCTCGACCCTCCTTCACTTGACGCGGGCTACGTGATGTGACATTATGTGACCCCGTTTACATTGAGACGGCCGTGTGACGTCACCCCGCATGACACCGCGGCGTAATTTGACGCTGCGTTGCCATGGCGACGCGTCACAGCGTCTGAATCAAGGTAAGTTTTATTGTTGCAGAGGCCTTACGCGATCCCCTGCCATTTAATTTAAATGCCTCGGGAAAGAGCGCGGGGCTTCTGCAAGTGCCCACGCACACCCCCTCCCCCCCCAAAAAAACAGCACCCCCCAGTTTGCGCACAGCTGGACTACAGTACACCTGTATAGAGATATTTTTCCATCATTATAAAGAATTGCATACACATTTATATATGAATATGGGCAGGGTCAGCCTTACCTTTAGCGAGGCCCAAGGTGGCATGTTGGCAGAGGGGTCCCTCCTCCTGCAGCGTCATGGCAGAACGTGACGTTGCCATGACAGCACGACGCTGCAGAAGGTAGGCCGCTCGCAGCGGTGCAGTTCTGCACCGATTCGGTGACTCCCCAGCTCCCTCCTCCGGCTCTTCCCTCTCCTGTCGGGCGGAATTTGGATCCCGGTGGAGAGAGTGCAGAGCTCAAGGTAACCTTGCTGCCTTACAAGTAAGTTATGGGAACGTGGAATTATAAGCAGCTACAATGTGTCATAACATCTCATGAATATTTTGGTTGTTTACATACAAGATGTGTAATCTTGTTTTTGTTTTGCTTGCTGCCTTAGGGGTTTTTCAATTACTATTTTTTTTTCCCTAATTACTTTTCAGGCATATTGACTAGATTGGTATAATCACAGCAATGTACGTGAGAAAGGCAATACAAAAAGAGCGTTTCAATTTGAGTAGCTTTGGTTTGCAAAATATACCTTGTCAGAGTTAACAAAATGTAAATGGTTAATATTGAATAATTACATTGTGTGGTAAAAACAAACATTCTTGGGAGAATTTTGTATTGTATTTACATGTCAACATATACTCTACTGGCAATGTCACCTTTTATAGGAAAGTTATAGATGCCCCTATAGCGTGTATTCTTAGAGTCAAATATAGGCTGCATAAACTACTTTCTCTAGTTCAGTGTTTTTCAACCAAGGTTGCTAGGAACCCCTGTGTTCCCCTGGCATCCCAAAAGGGTTCCCTGTAATTTTCAGGTCATTTTAAAATTCTACCAAATACAGAAGAATTGACAATGGATCTGATCTCAGACGCGCTATTAGAGAGGGTTGGGGTTCCTTAGAATTTCACATACGGTTCCTTGACCAAAAAAAGGTTGGAAACCACTGCACCAGTTGATGCATGTTAATACATTTTCATTTTGTTTATTTAATGTTTTTTTTAAAACAATCGTTAGTGGAAATTACACAATGTGACAGATGCCTTTCGTCATTTATAATTACAGTATCTAACAATGACACACCCAGCCACAGCTTATATTTTCTAAAACTAGACAATCAAAGCAATTATGGGGTGGGTCACTGTGAATTGGCACATAAAATGGTTTATGTAGATTGATCTTTTTGTTTTAATTGTCTGCTCCAGGATGGAGATACATTTTGAGAACCCACCAAGGGAGCATAGTTTCATTCATAAAAATATGGGGGTATCCCTAAATGAGAAAGGGCACTGTTAGTGTCAGTTTTGGGTAGCCTCATATTTGTGGGGAAAAAACAGGCTTATAGGGTCTTGTGAAATGGAAGTGTCAAAATCCAATGCAAATGGTTTTTGCCATTCACAAGACTAATTTAGTCACACAAATGTTGAAGAAACCTTGATTGACAGGAACTATGATCTCTACAAATCAACGCAACACCTATTTATAGGAATACATTTGTGCCTGTGATCCCTTGTCACTCTAACCCCTCACCTCATAAACTAGAATAACACAATGAGATATTAGATAGTGTGCAGTGACGGAAAGTGGGAATACATCTCACATTTTAAGAAAATCACCTAATTCTGGCTAGCAGTCAGTGCGTGAAATGGCCCACCATTGTTAGCCCCTTCACACAATGTGTGTGTATTTGTGTTGAATTTTCTCAGGAGAAGGTAAAAAAAAGATACATTGGCAAAGATTATATATATATACAAAAAATAAATAGACGATACCATTCTGTGGCTAACGCAATGCTTTTATTTGTGCGAGCTTTCGAGATAAACTGATCTCTTCTTCCGGCGATGTTACAATGAATGAAGCAAGCAAAGGGTATACTTAAAAACAGTGTCTCTTGGAATGTTATCTGTGTTTGTCTCTCCCGCCCAGATAACATTCCAAGAGACACTGTTTTTAAGTATACCCTTTGCTTGCTTCATTCATTGTAACATCGCCGGAAGAAGAGATCAGTGTATCTCGAAAGCTCCCACAAATAAAAGCATTTCGTTAGCCACAGAACGGTATCGTCTATTTATTTTTTGATTATTGAAGCTCGGCTAACACGGTACTGATACCTCTACATGGATATATATATATATATATTATATATGTGTCTCTCTGTATATATATATATATATATATATATATATATATATATGAGACAGAGATAGAATCGCAGCACACACTGAAATAAAGGCCTCAGCAGAGACAGGTGTGGTGGCCGTTAAAGGTAAATAGTTACAGTCTGTAAGGATCCCTAGAGATCCAATGTACCAGCACAGCACAAGAGATAATCACAAAAAGGGGTTTATTCGGTCCAACATGCACACTTATGCCCGACGTGTCTGTCCTTTCTCGGACAGACCGATGCCTCAGAGGTAGGGCATGGGGCAGTGCTATCACAACAGTTTGAAGGTCTAGAGCACCTGATAATTTTTCTGACCCATAAATTGTTCAAGAGGGGAAAAAAGTACTTGAAAAAGAGTGCCTCACCGTGAAGTTGGCAATTGAGGCCTTAAGGCATTACCTGGCGGGAGTTCATTTTTCTGATGACGGATCATGCTTCACTAAAGTGGTTAAATTCAATGAATTACTCAAATGCTGGGCTAACCAGGTGATATATGGCCATCCAGCCCTTCTCGTTTGAGATTGAGAGAAGGAAAATGTAAACACTGATTTCCTTTCTCGAGAAGGAGTGGCTGGTCGGGCTTCAGCCTTGTGGGGCCCCAGCCACACATAAACAGGGGAGGAATGTGACAGGGTGAGTTCTCTAACTTATTGTTTTGCATGGGAGACCTATGTTTAGAGGTTGAGCACAGCATTGCATAGGTTAAATATCAGTCTGAGAATAGGCTGACTTTATTAGCCTGCTCACCTAGCTCGTTAGAGTGTCTCAAACAGTCTATAGCTCTCAGTACTCTGGGTTCCTGTCTGAACCAGAGAGACCCATGCTGAAGCTTGGAGAAGAGAAAAGCCTGCAATAAAGCTTGTTTATATTGGCACTATTGCTCTTGTGTTTTCTGGACTTGAACTACCCTTGCTGGAAAAAGGGAAAGTCCCTTATCAAGGAGTTATGTTTTTGTTAATCGTTTATATGCTGAAGATAATCTCTGTTTTGTTCCACCTTCTTTGAGGCTAAATAAAAAGCCTACAGTATATTGCGACAAACCCATATGTCGTTGCTTTATCCCTGTTGCTTTATCTTCTGGTAACTTCCTTGTGTGTGATGTCACAGTGTTCATTGAAGGTAAACAAAAATGCTGCATGCTAACATTGAACTTGATATTCTAGTATAATAGCTACATAATTGAATTCTTCCCTGACTCCTATTGACACTCATCAGGTATTTTGCAGAGGAACTCCTATTCTGAGTATGGTATGCCTTGGAGCCCTGCCTTTGTGTATATCACATTATTGCACAGTCAGTGACACTTTCATTTTTACACACATAAACAGCAGCGCCTAACATATGCATAAGCCTTAGGACATAGGCGGGTCATTCAACTTAAGTAAAATATCTATTTAGCAAAAAAACAAACGCTAGTTCCCTTCAAATTATTGTTGCTATTCTTAGCCGACACAAAGGATTTTAGTAAAGGAATTGTCACAGTTCTTGCAGAAGAGAATTCTAAAGGCAATGGTCTGCATTTTTTTTAATGTGCTAATCATCATGTACTAATAATTGTCATTAAATGGAACAGGAGATAGAAAGGACAGAACATTATGAAATAATTGCCAAACCAGTGTACATCCGAATATGTGATGCATTGATTTTGCTTCCTATACAGATATTCACACCTCATTAACTACTGTGTAGTTCTTTGGTGATTGGTAGTAAAACATGTCAAATATTTGCAATAAAGAAATGTCCCTACACTTGTAACTCCCCCGTAGCGGCATGCTTGCTGAGAGGGTAAGCAGAGCACCCAGTTGCTCTAGCAACCTGACGCCCTACTCAAAGGAAGCTGGTGTGTAGCACTGCTGGGTAGCCGCGTGCCGAGAACAAAAAGATGGCATCTTTTTTTCTATGGCAACCCGGTGACAAATAGATGTTCAAAGGCACCAGTGCAAAACTGGAGTGGAAGGCTCTTGTCCTGGAACGGTTGAGGGAAAAGGGACTGTTCAGAAAGATAGAGAGGAGAGGAGGTGCCTTTAAAATATAAAAAAAAAAATGTGTGTGTATGTTGAGGTAAAAGAAGGCGTTGGAAAGTAAAAGATTGCAAAGTAAAATTAAGGGGAGAGAACAGAGAAAGTAGCGATTATAGTTACAAAAACAAACAAAAAGGAAAATAACCAACAGATAAAAGCTGGAAAAGAAGTGACAATCGTTAGAGCAGCACAGAGTACAGGATAAAGATATTGAGAATAATGATTTAGAGACAGTTCGGTCAAGAAAAGGATATTCATTGAAGTGAGTGACTGAAACATACGTGAACAATATAAACGTCATTTCAGTTAATATTCAGATGTGCAAGTACAAGACATGTTCCGCAAAGTGTTACATGTACTGTAATAAGACACAATACAGCTGCAAGTGATGGCAAAAAGTGCCTGTAACTCACCTACAGCACAAATCGCTAAATGAATCTAGCAGAGCTGCACTATAAAGCCTCTACTTCAACTGCTAGCAAAGATAACTTGGAATACAAGTTCCTGTCCAGGTGATCTTATCTTTGCTCTTTAACAAACCTGCGTGCAAGTGATATTTAAATAACAATTACTGGAAATGTCACGTGTATGTATGTATATCATATATATGCTTAGTGGGACATACAGTTGTTACTTTAAGCTGTTATTAATACAAGGTGCTGCTAAAGTTGTAATTTGATAGTATGGTTGTAGTTAGAACAATTAATATTAATAATAATAATTTTATAGCTCGACACGTACATGGGTTATAGGGTTATGTATTGTTCCAGTTACGATCTATCTAAGCTATCGTATTGCTTATTCGTTCATTTATTCATTTATTACATTTTGCCTTCCCTCCTAGTTTTTTATTTTTAATAGTTTAAGTTCCCCTTTTAATCTAAATATTACTTCTTGGGGTTGGAGGGCCGGGATTTGTCCTTCTGAGGCCCTAAGCTTTGTCAAGTTTAAGAGGCCCCAACAATTAGAAATAGATTTATTGCATGAAACTGAAATAAATGAAAGCGTTATGCTAGCATTGTTGTACACAAAAAATGACAGCGTAAAGCTAAAATGAACAGTGTTTGCACGTCACATGAATTTTAATATTAAAACATTTTATTTTAGGCTTTTTGGAGAGCAAAGTCATTGATGCCGTCTTCAAATTATAACCTACTAAGTTTGTCACTTTCGAAGCACATGATGCTTAGGGTCATACAGTATTTGAAAAAAAAAATCCATATTTATAGAGAATCTTCCTTTATCCTATATCTTCTTTATTTATCATATGATTTTAAAATGTGAAATATATTATTGTTTTTCTCTTTTTCATGCTCTTCATATTGTGAGGCTCTAAGATGTAGCTTTGTTTGCTTATGCGTAAGTCTGGCACTGGGTTGGCTCCTGTTTCTAAGTTATGTTTTGGTAACATTCAATTTTCCAAAACATTGTAATAGTACCTTAGTTCAGCAAGCCCCCCCCCCCCCCTTTTTTTTTTAACAACCTCAACAACTACATAGCAACACCAATTCTCCCTGCTCTGCTCCCTGCTTTGTTCCTTGCTCTGCTCCCTGCCCTGCTTTGCTCCTTGCTCTGCTCCCTGCTTTGCTTTGCTTCTTGCTCTGCTCCCTGCTCTGCTCCCTGCCCTGCTTTGCTCCTTGCTCTGCTCCCTGCTTTGCTTTGCTTCTTGCTCTGCTCCCTGCTCTGCTCCTAGTTTTGCTCCTTCATCTGCTTTGCTCCTTGCTTTGCTCTGCTCCCTGCTTTGCTTTGCTCCCTGCTCTGCTTCCTGCTTTGTTTTGTTCCTTGCTCTGCTCCCTGCTTTGTTTTGTTCCTTGCTCTGCTCCCTGCTTTGCTTTGCTCCCTGCTCTGCTCCCTGCTTTGCTTTGTTCCTTGCTCTGCTCCCTGCTCTGCTCCTTGCTTTGCTCCCTGCTCTGCTCCCTGCTTTGCTTTGTTCCTTGCTCTGCTCCCTGCTTTGCTTTGTTCCTTGCTCTGCTCCCTGCTTTGCTTTGCTCCCTGCTCTGCTCCTTGCTTTGCTCCCTGCTCTGCTCCCTGCTTTGCTTTGCTCCCTGCTTTGCTTTGCTCCCTGCTCTGCTTTGCTCCCTGCTCTGCTCCTTGCTTTGTTCCTTGCTCTGCTCACTGCTTTGCTTTGTTCCTTGCTCTGCTCCCTGCTTTGCTCCCTGCTTTGCTCTGCTCCCTGCTTTGCTCTGCACCCTGCTCTGCTCCTTGCTTTGCTCACTGCTTTGCTTTGTTCCTTGCTCTGCTCCCTCCTTTGCTGTTCTCACAGTAGCCGATTTAGATACTGCAGGGAGATTTCCACAGGAAGGAGCTGGCACCCGGTCAGGGATTCAAGAAATGGAGGACCTCCAATTTCAGATTTTCCTTAATCTCCATTGGGACACTGGGGAATTTTAAATACAAGGGACAAACTACTTTTTATTTGGATCTCTAACATATTCAAGAGGGAAAAAAGAGATGTTGATTGGAATGAATCATTAAGTGAATACATTTATAGGACGAGTATGAAATAGGGCATGGAAATTTGAATACGTATAATAGATATATATTGTAGGCTTATTCACAAAGCTGCAGTTGCTGTTACAAATGCTGCTAGCCCACCAAAGGCAATGTACTTACCCCTACAGCTAGAGCAGTGTTGTGAATAAGCTCATAGTGAGGTTCTGTATCGTTGAAAATAAATGGTATGGTAGTCGGTAAGATGACACAAATATACTGTACTTGTATGTATTTATGTCTTTATTTATATAGCGCCATTAATGTACATAACGCTTCACAGCAGTAATACACGTGACAATCATATAAATAACAAATAATACAATTAACAGATCTTGGGAATAAGTGCTTCAGACATAAACATTAACATTTAGGAAGAGGAGTCCCTGCGGCAATGAGCTTACAATCTAATTGGTACGAGGAACATACAAATACGATAGGAGGGCGTTTTGGAAAGTGCGTCTGCAGGGGGCCAAGCTTTATGTATCAAGTGTATAGTGTTAGTCACGGAGCTACTCATATGCTTCGTTAAGCAGGTGTGTTTTAAGGTGGGTCTTAAAGGTGGATAGAGAGGGTGCTAGTCGGGTATTGAGGGGAAGGGCATTCCAGAGGTGTGGGGCAGTCAGTGATAAAGGTTTAAGGCGGGAGAGGGCTTTAGATACAAAGGGGGTAGAGAGAAGACATTGTGAACAGTCTTTTGGAGTCTGATCTCGGGTAATAAGTGCTCGGTATGGTAGGGGTGAGGAGTATATGGATGTCACTTAAAATAGAGTAAAATTAGCATACATTTAACCCTGTGTATAAATTGAAATCGGATCTTCTATTTATTATTTGTAAGGAGGGGCAGAGAAACAATGCTTCAGGTCCAACATAGCTCTTCCTCTGGTATAATAATGGAGGTACAACTTTGGAAGCCTTTTGTCCCTTGGTTTCTAATGTTAAGTCCAGTGATTATAATTAGAGATTCCGGTTTTAAAGTTTTAACTGAAAAACACCCCCTCAAAAAAAACAATAACAGATCCTCTTGCCACAACAAAGAAACGAAAAGAAAAAAAACGAATGGGTCGATGAGCCTTTCTCGGATTTTGCCTCAAATTTCACTTGCATTCGAATATTAATTCCGAAGTTCAACTCTGATATCGGAACGAACTTTGAAGTTTACAAAGTTTGAATTTTGAACCCGCAAACCTGGCATATCGTTAGTACTGACATAATGCATTCATTATAGAGTAATGGACCAATGTACACTACATAATCATTTCCTAGTTCCTCCAGCAATGAAAAGATGAAACCATTGCCAAAAACAACCATATGGTGGAGTTCTAGCATGTTATCTATTAAATAAAATTGTAAACTTTAGAACAAAACCGTATTGCTTGTTATTTATGTGCAGCGGCGGATCCTCATGGCACTTATATGTGGCAGCCGCCTCCTCGCTGTCGCCCTCCTCCTTCTGAATCACCGCGTCAAATGATGCCCCGGACATCCCCAACATGATGGCGCATGGCGTCGCGTTGCCATGGTAACGCAACGTCATTTAACGTAAGTGCCTTCCCATCAAGCCAGATAGACCTGAGAATGCCGCATCTGTATATGGGGGTGGACATTTCTGCTGCCCCAAATTTTGCCACCCTAGGCCCGGGCCTGATTGGAAATCCACCACTTTTGGTGTGACTATGAAGTGGACTAGATTTATATAAAATTGGAAAAAAAATCTGCAAACTCTAATCAACACACAATGTTCTGTGGGCCAGTGTAACTCTGATTACTTCCTGGGAAAAGGGAAGCAGATGTATTTTGGTTTAACAATATAAGATCTGTGTCTGTAAGATCTGTGTCTGTATGAGGTCATTATAGTCGGCAGTTTTATACAATAGAGACAGCAGAATTATGTGTACAGTTCGCTGCTCGTAATGTTTACAAAACAGACTGGGTCGGTTCTTAGTGAGAGTTTGCCCTTGGATTTTTTTGCACTAAACACTTACTGTATAAGCACCAATACATTGCAAATATATACATCTATTAAATGCCACTTGCTTAGGGTGAGGCTCGGTTCGTGTGTGTGTGTGTGTGTGTGTGTGTGTGTGTGTGTGTGTGTGTGTGTGTGTGTGTGTGTGTGTGTGTGTGTGTGTGTGTGTGTGTGTGCGTTGCATCTCCAACTGAAGTCTCACCCTTCAAAATGTCTTCATTTTTTTTCTCTATTAAATTATCAATCTGTTTAGAGCACTAAAACTGGATTTATTTGGGAAATTGTAATCAGGACTTTCGAGTTGTGAAAACGTGTTTGTGTGTGTTTGTTTTTTTTTAAAGCCTGTTTTCTGAATAGTATTTTTTTTCTAATGTAATTGTATGGATTAACGAAACCCTGTAACTATGAAGACATTTCCAAAGCAGTACATTCTATTTACTGACAAAGTACAAAGTATCATTGATACGAGGGCTTACGTAACTTTTAAAAAGTCCTAAATTCAAAGTAGCAGCACGACAGGAATGGTGCAAACCGTGCAGTTTATTAGATCATATGCACAGTATAGAAACAAGCACTACATTTCCAGGAGGATACAACCTCCCTTCATCAGGCTTCATAAATATATGTGACCCACAGTCTCCTTCATACAGTATACTGTACATATAACATCTTCTAATTAACAAATCAAAACGTGGCGCAAGGTAATTGTATGATACAACAGTGTTTGCATCTTAGACTTTTTAACGTAAATTTGAAAACATACAGTATTTATTTACGTGCACAGACAAACATCTAATTTTCCTCCTAGTACAGTATGTCCATCTTTTTTGTCTTTCAGGCTTTCTCTATTTTTTACATATTTGGTCTGAAATCTGATATTTGTTGCCTGTGAAGCGCAGTTTGTAGATAAATGAACACCTGTAATATTTACACCGGTAAAAAAAAAACATTGGTCTGGATTAACATTAGTAGCGAAACAAAATTACTTTTCCGTGGAGGTGTCCTAAACTCAAATTAATTACCGTATTTCAACTTCAAAGCAGCACATATTTTTGTACGTGCAAATGCCCTAATAAGTTTGATTCTATTCAATATGAACGTTAACATAATTAACAAAGAAACGTAGCTATTGTAGTGTGCAAAGTATTTTTTACAAATGAACCATAGACCCCAAGCAGTTGCAACACTCTTATTTATCATTGTGTCTCCTACAGTAAGGAGCTAATTCTATCAACGCCAATGTGGCTAATCCGCTTGTTTTTGGACTAAATTACTGAATGACTTCAAATGGAGAATTTTGTCCGAAAACAGCCTGATTGGCTGCTCAAATGCATCCAAAATAAGTCCCTACATTTGATATACAAACAACTAACAATGTTCAGTGTAGATGTAATAGTAATGACAGAAGAGGGCAGCATTACATAACCCAACTATAGTATCAGCCCAATCTTCGGGTGGTATTTCTTTCACAATTTTCTCCCCCCTCTCTCAAATGCTTCCTTATCTGTGGCTACTGCAAGTCTATTTTCTGGTATGTAGAAAAGATGGAGGTAAAAAGTTTCTTAAAAACAACAGTTTATCATCAAATATATTGAGTGTGTTTTGGTATGTGTGCGGTAGAAGTGACTAAGAGGCGCAGTGAATCATACTGTAGCAAGGATCAATAGCTCTAGCAGTCAGTAACAATGATTAAAACCCTACATTAAATAAGTTGTGTTCAAGTTCATATGTTACAAAGACTGATTGCTGCAATCAGTAAAACATTTTTTATTCAGGTGCGGTTATAAAATATTGAAGTCATATTTGTCACCTATTTTTGTAGCCTAATTTGCTTGTCTGTTAGCTATTTTGGTATAAAAGTTGAAGAAATGCTGGCTTGAATCTACCTAAAATTATTTAATGTATAGGGAAAGTCATTTTTTTTTAGTTTTAGCCCAAATCACTAACAACATAAAATATATGTTAACGTCTTTACTAATCAAAAATGATGGAATTTGTTCTTAATGTCACCATATCCGTGTACCCGTCTTCCTTTGGATTTTTCAGGAAATCAGTACAAACACTTGCATTATGGGTGATTTTAATTATCCAGACATAGACTGGGGCAATGAAATTAGCACTACAACAAAAGGAAACAGGTTTTTGGGGGCGCTTAAAGACAATTGCATTACCCAAATTATTGAGGAACCAACCAGTAGAGGGGCAATACTGGATTTGGTAATATCAAACAAAGTAGAAGTAAAAAAAAAAAAAAAAATTCAAGTCCAGGAACATTTGGATAACAGCGACCATAACATGGCCTCATTTGAAATAAATGATCAAAAAAGGGGTGTGTGGGCAGGGCATGCACATTTTAAGTGAAACATTTTTGTCTTTTGTCCCTGTTTTGTCACAGAAATTATATTTGTAATGGTGATGTTTTTAATTCAAAATCAAAACACAATTTCAGTGACAAAACGCAAAGAAGTTTGATTTAGAACGCGCGTGCTTGGCACACAGCTGCTGTTTTAGCTATTTGCACTTCTATATTTATACTAACTGTGAATTCCTCGTGTGTTTGTGTCTGTGTGTATCTTTGTGTGCGTGTGTGTCTCTCTTTGTGTGTGTGTTGTGTGTTGTCTCGTCTCCCAAATGTTGTTGGTGCTTCGCTGAATGCCAGAGGCCTCTGTTTCTTTGAGACAAACTGCTTACGGGGGGGGGGGGGGGGGTGTGGTAATAATAGAGGCACTGGGGTTGGCAGCGTTTTTGACATGTCCGGGTGTGTGCGCGTGCATCACATGAAGGAGCAGTGTGTGTGAAGAGGAGGCAGTGTCTTCACATATGAGTGGGTGGTGAGGGGGGATTGGCAGGATGAGCAGGCTTGCATATCCACCGTTATGGCTGCGAAACCGCTGAGGTCAGCATGGGGGCATGCACACGCACCGGACATTACTATGTGCACATGTGAGGATGTATGCGATCGTGCCTGTGGATGGTGTGGGGGTACTTGTGCACATGCGCAGTAGGTGGTGTCCACTATTGCGCACGTGGAGGAGAAGGGCGGTATTGCGCATGCGTGGCGGGTATTATCACCCTGCGTACCCACAAATAGTGCCTGCACGCCGGGGAGAATCAGGGGACTACCAGTAACTCGCACCCCCCCGAACTCCTGCAAACAAAACAAATACATTTTCGCCCAAATATCCCACCTAAAACTTACACTCCCAAAATCTCATGTCTCTATGACACAGCGAACCCCAAAAGCCCCTAAACAGGTCAGGTTTTTGCTATACTTTACATTGGACTTCCATAGCCCACCCTGTCCTTATGTAGAGACATGTTTGCGGGGAGCCATACCGGTACCTGGGGTACCCCTAAAGCAGGGACTCCCTTTTCTAAGTATACTAGAACACATTTCACCATGGCTCACATTCCTTCACGGGCTGTGCTGAAGCAGGGTACCCTAGTGGTGAGTCACGGTTACGTTTTTAAGGGGAGATATTGATGGGGCCAATGTGCACACATGTATCCAATAATCATGCCTAATTGTCAAATATATTTACCGGGGAACCGGTAACTTTGGTCCCCGAACCTGTATTCACATTCTGACAACCGTTTCCCCGCAAAATCTCCTTTAAAACTCATGCACCCAAAATCCCTGGTTAAATGCATGGCCGGAAAGGGAAAAACACAACAATTACTGGTAATACATTCTGGGGCAGTGGAGTGCTGCCCAAATACACATGGGGCGAACTATATGTATTCCCCAACATCCACCCTTCACCTCCCGCTCCCAAAAGTCCCTTTCCTGCAGCTATCGTCTATGGGGAACATAACCACAAATGTATCCCTAGCCCATAACCCTGCAGGGGACCGTAAAATGGCGACAGAAATACAGGAGAATACATTAGGGCGCACAACTAGACCCAAGAGCTTACACTTTGTGACCTTTATTAATGAAGGCCGGCAACCCCTACCGTCACATGAACTTGTTCAGGTTGGGCTACAGTTGTTAGTGGAGTATCTCAGGGATCTGTACTGTGTCCCCTGCTTTTTAACTTGTTTATTAATGACCTTGAGGTTGGGATCGAGAGCAAAGTCTCCATCTTTGCTGATGATACTAAATTGTGTAAGGTAGTTGAATCAGAGCAGGATGTAATTTCTCTCCAGAAGGACTTGGAGAGACTGGAATACGTGGCCAGGTAAATGGCAAATGAGGTTTAATACAGATAAATGTAAGGTTATGCATTTGGGATGCAAGAATAAAAAGGCGACTTACAAATTAAATGGAAATATATTGGGGGAATCCTTGATGGAGAAGGATTTAGGAGTGCTTGTAGACAGCAGCTTAGCAGTAGTGCCCAAAGTCATGCAGTAGCTGCAAAGGCAAACAAGATCTTATCTTGTATTAAACGGGCAATGGATGGAAGGGAAGTAAACATAATTATGCCTTTTTATAAAGCATTAGTAAGACCTCACCTTGAATATGGAGTACAATTTTGGGCACCACTCCTTAGAAAAGACATTATGGAACTAGAGAGAGTGCAGATAAGAGCCACAAAATTAATAAAGGGGATGGCCAATCTGACTTATGAGGAGAGGCTAGAAAAATTACATGTATTTACATTAGAAAAGAGGCATCTAAGAAGGGATAGAAAAACTATATACAAATATATTCGGGGACAGTAGAAGGAGCTTTCAAAAGAACTATTCATCCCAAGGGCAGTACAAAGGACTTGGGGTCATCCCTTAAGGTTGGAGGAAATGAGATTTCACCAGCAACAGTAAGGTAAGGGCAGTTAAAATGTGGAATTCATTACCCATGGAGACTGTGATGGCAGATACAATAGATTTGTTCAAAAAAGGTTGAACATCTTTTTAGAAAGGAAAGGTATACAGGGATATACCAAATAAACAAACATGGGAAGGGTGTTGATCAAGGGAGTAATCTGATTGCCAATTCTTGGAGTCAGGAAATAATTTAGTTTTTCCGCTTATGAGATATAATTGGATGATATGACGCTGGGGTTTTTTGGTTGTTTTCCTCCGGATCAATATACTGTAAGTACGGATATAGGATAAAGTATCTGTTGTCTAAATTTAGCATAGGTTGAACTTGATGGACTCATGTCTTTTTTCATCCTCATCTACTATGTATCATGTAACTATGTAACTCTCATAATTTGCCCAAAACATGTTTCTTCATTCTTCCTAAAAAAAAAAATCAAATCCCTCTACCAAACTCCAATCAATAGAAAATTAAGAGATTATTAGCATTTTCCTTCCACATCTTCCTGAAAAATATGTTTTATGTTCGCCAAATGTTGAGAGCCACAGAGTCTCAGACTTTCTGTCCGTCCTTCCTCTTCAGTGTCTCCATTGTGGCACACTCTCCCATTGTGCCTCTTCTTCAGGCTTGGGCCTAGTCCAAAGAGGAAACCCTCTACCTCCTCCGTTGTTCTCGGGGTATATTGTATTCCCTCTTTGAGCACTACCAGTTTGAAGGGGAATCCCTATCTGTAGCGGATTCTTCTCTCCCTCAAGAGCATTTCTACTGGGCGTAGCTCCCTTCATCTGGCGATCGTAGCCCTTGTTAGATCATTAAAGATCTGTATTGGGGTTCCTTCAATTTTAATATCTCCTTTGGATATACATTACTGCAATATTTCCTCTTCCCTTCACAAATTTGTGTCAGAGTTGCAGGGACTGACTGCCCTAACCATCTGCAACTGATACGAAAGGAACAGCGTTTTGAGATATCCTGGAATCTCTTCATTTGAAATTTGTTTCAGAGAGATTTCTGATTCTCGGGTTCTGCCTCTTCTCCCTATTTTCAAGCTCTTCTACGGTGTCCTTTAGGTTGAAGATCTCCTCATTAAGCTTTTGCACCTCATCCGTTGTACTGATATACAGTTGCAGGGATTCCTTCATCTTGTGTTCAAGCTCTCCTGTTCTCTCTTAGCATTTTCTAAGAATCAATGTGTGTTCATACTGCAGTGTTTTTTTAATCTTATATTATTGTCGCTTATTGAATTCTGGGCATATGTTGCATTCATTTCTCCTCATTGGTTCGTGGAGCTTCTTCCTCGTGTGACCATTGACTTCCGCATTGCGCATGTGCCACACTTGATCTTATTTGTATTATTTAGGTTAAAGGTATATTCACTGACTATATATGGAAAGGGATTGTTTTCGACTGTGACCTTTTTGAATAACAATTTTCAAAACACTCAAAATCAAACTCTTGTAACAATTGCCTTTATCTGAAGTTCATTAACAATAACTTGGTATGAGACAATACAACTTAATACTAGATTAAATACAGTACTGCTTTAGCATATTGAGATTGATAGTACTGTAGTTCTCCTAACAATATAAAAGCATACAATACTGTATGCAGGGCAGCTCTTTATTACTCAAATTATTCATATGATCAATTTCACTTTTCAAGTGTTTTGTTTGGGAAAAGAGCAAATCGTTACCTTAATTCCAACACGATAACATCGATAAATACAACCAAATTAAAATTCGGTTTAGCGTTTAAGAGCTCTCTCCACTTATCACAATAATTAGTCATTGAGTGACAAAAAAAGGCACTACCATGCACCTTTTCCCACTGCACATAATATTGATGAATATATTGTTCTTAGCACAAAGCCTTTGCAGTGAAGTTGTGTTTTTAACTAGGGAAAAAAATGTATCAGTTTAGTGCAGTGTCAGCTTTCCCATGTGTGTTCTGTAATAACAAGCAATAAGGGGTGAAGTCCAGCCTCAATGTACAGTCGTGTTCTCATATAACTTTCATTTTCCCCTATGCTTTGGTCTAATTTGCGTTTGGATCACTGGCATGCTAACTAAGAAAGACAACTTTTTTTTTCTTTCAAGTCACTAGTCTAGACTATATACTGTATCTATATCATCTTTATCATGATATATCAAAATGAGCTGTATCTGTAATCAATCACGATATGGATAACCAAATTATCAATAACTACGAAGGGGTTATTATGACTAGGAAAGCAAGGGGAACAAGGATTGCCATTCTTCAAGAGACCTAATCACTCTTACCTTACCAAAAACTCCACTAACCTCCAATAATGCCCCCTTCCATTTCCTAGAGGTATTTTAACATGTATATTGGTTTGATAAACCTCTAGAACATTATACATCAAATAAATGTACATGCTAACTTTTTTACCTTTTCAGCAGCAGAGATCGCATGATTAACACAGCCCCCTCACCCTCCAGCTGATGGAAACGGAAGAGGAGGGGGCACCGTTTGAGTGGTCTGCCCAATCAGCTCCTGGAAAATACTATTACGTTAATAGGGCCACTGGTGATGGGCCAGGTAGATCTTAAGGGCACTCACCATTTTTATATGTAACATTTCTTTTAAAAATGTATCCACTAGCCCAGCAACGGAAGGCCTATGTACTCTCAATGCATTAAATATAAATGTATAAATAAATTACTTCTTATATTCAATGCAGAAGCTTTTTACTGGTGCACTCTCAGCTATGTATGAAGTGTTATGGCCTACAAAATGTCTCACATTTCCCTGTAGGGCACTTAGTATGAGGCACAACAACCAATCCAATTTCATAAGACAAAAGCCGGGCGTGTACGTCCAGAGAGAAATACTCTGATATTGCAGATAAAAAGAGTAAAGAAGAAAGACTTTGAGGGTGGTGCATAGTGGGACAAAGATGTTTTTCGACTGAAGAGGTCCCTCACAGTGTGAATTAGATATTTTTGTTAGACCCATATTTTGTGTGAATTGAAGAGATGGATAGATCAAGGTGCTGCCGCTCCGAGGGAAAAAATGGGGAAACTCACCAGAAAAAGGAGTATGCGTACTTTTTGACCAAGCGCCACAGGGGGCGTGAAACATGTGGGAGGAGGATCTAATTTTGTATTGTTCATTTTTTAATGTAGTTCAATAAATTAATTTTATATCATTTTTCTGGCTAGTTTCCCCGGTTTTTCCACGGAGCGGCAGCACCTTGATCAATCCACCTATTCGATTGCTACTTTGGATCGAGCGGGCGCCATTGGGGATCAGAGGTGCTTCTGGAGCAGCAGAATCTATCTACACAGATCAGCTGGAACTAAAACGATGGTGCACAATCATGAGTAATGTTACTCCACACCGGCAGCAGTCTAGATAAAGGGGCTATGAACTGAGGCAGCAATCTGGTGAGCACTCCCTCAAACCTATTCAGGTATCCACCACCTGCCACGTTTCTGTGTTTTTGCCCTACTTATCGCTAGCTGCAATGTTACAGACTTACCTCATTTAAACCCCTCCACACAGACTCCGGTCTAATTGCTGTATTCTTCCATAATCTGCGCTCTTAGAGCTTTTCATTTTTTTGACCATATTTTGGGGGCTTTATGTTTTTTTTTATTTTATAGTAATGGACCTCTAGGAAATTAAAATAGCTGGGAGTTCGTTCTCGGATGGGGGACCTAGTTAGATAAACCTCAGAAAGAGAATGTTGGGCATCTTAAAGGGGAAAGGGGGCTTACCACGGCAATCCTTCACTCCATGCATTCCTTATTGGCTAATGCAAGATCATCTGAACACAGAAAACAATTTGACACAATAAAAATCTGGCACTTTTGCTATACTCTTGAACAATTATCTATGAAGAATAATCACACTAATATACTTGGCCGTGTGCTTGAGAGAAGAGAGGGAGAGAATGCAAATATTATTCAAATATTTTCTTCCATATTTCTCGGGTATCCATTGTAGGTACAGTAAATGGGTCTGCCATGTATGCCCCGCCTGTGAGCATGTAACTTGCATATATGAGCAGGGTTAATACACACAGTTATCTTGCTGATTCACTTTTCTCCACGCATGGTCCCTCAAATGAATAATATCTCCCCTCAATCCATCATATTTGTCACGAACGACACGCCTGTGAGCACATGACTTATATATGTGAGAAGGGTTAATACAAACTTCTAACTATCTGACTCACCTTTCACCTATGCAAGGTACCTGAAATGAGTAATATCTCCCCTCACTCCATCACAATATATTTTTAAAGCAGAATAACATGTAGAAATATTATGTTTTTTGTTTTTTAAATAAATCTGTTCAGTAGCATTAGAAAATAGTGACTGTATTTTTAAAATGTATTAATTTTTATATTCAACTCCATGCCATTTTAATTACTTTTAATATACGGAGCATTCTTTGATTTCTTTAGCAGGTTTAGCCCACCTCCCAAGCAGTCCAAAATCTTTGTAACACTTTCCTGTTTGTGATAATGTGTTGCTAATATTCCCATCAGTTTGAGCTGTAAACTGTAGCAATAGTCAGTTACCTTATTAATATCTAGATACATTGTAGCTGCCGAGTTACACTAATGGAAGGATTGATTGGAACTGAAAGGCGGCCATTTAGTTAGGCACACAATCAGGCTTTTTGCAGATTTATAACAGGACCCCCGACTGATTGCCAGCTTAGGTAAGAATGTAGAATCATACATTGTCACATGCTTTACATATAAAAATAAGAAAGGCAAAAAAAAAGGGGGTGGGGGGGAGGGTAGTATTACTGCTTTAATCTGCTATCACCACCAAAGAAAGATTAAATATGTAATATGTAGTCTTTTGGTCCCTGTTTAATATGAAAACTATGCACTTGACACACAAAATCTGTTATAGCAAAATGTGTCCAAAAAAGTGATTTAGTCTCTACAAAGCATGCAACAGTTTAAATCAGAGCCCACAAAACTACTTATTAAAGTTTAGATTTAATATACAAAAATTACAGTTCTTATGTTACAAGAAAAGTTTATTACATGAAACCTACAGTATAAAATGCAGACCGTTTTTTCAAATAAAAAGAATAAACAAAGAATTCCTACATGTTACCACAGAACATGTACAGTAACAGGTTCTTCCCGGAGAGGTCACTGGAGTATGAAAGATGAGAATTCACGTGTCTGATACCAAAACACACCTCTGTTGAATTCTGATTGCATAACTCAATTGTAGGGCTTACAGCCTAAAACTCTTTAATTGAAAACAAGATACC
Organism: Ascaphus truei; assembly: GCF_040206685.1. Lineage (NCBI taxonomy): Eukaryota > Metazoa > Chordata > Amphibia > Anura > Ascaphidae > Ascaphus > Ascaphus truei. Next base: position 58,824,555 of record NC_134484.1, read on the forward strand.
CCCCCCCCTCCCTGCTTGGCATGTTCTCAACTCACCCCTTTGATCAATCTCTCTGGGTAACATTTTTACAACTTAAGAGAAAAAAAAACGTTTTCTTTGGACTTTTAAACTTTGCCTCAATATATAAAAGACTTCATAACTTTGTGTCATAATACTTAGACACACGTCATCTTCACTGCTGCATCTGTGTACTTAATATACACGTCTGGATATGAAATATGACAATCTAACTTATAATTTTGCATGAGACACAGCTATCTGCCTTTGCACTGTCTAACCATGAAGTGTTTGGCATTATTTGATTTGTCTTATTGCAACAGTTACAAATATATATTTGTTATTCTTGCAGATTGCTGTCAGGCCTAGGATATTTCACATTGAGTACAGTACATTTACACACTTTTGGTCTGTCTCATGATCACACCCCCTGATACTTGGCAGAACACACAAGCATCCCTTTCAAGTTACATTTAAAAGGCTTTATGTTTATTCTATGTCAGGGAAGAATTGTAACAGTCATATTTCAATCCCCTCACTTGCAAACCCAGGTGTTGACCCCAGATACCATCAGTCCTATAAAACACATAAAACAAGGCCTGGTCAGGGGTTTAACAGGCCATAGAAACAATTTGCAAGTAAAAGTAATTTCTAGTGTGTCAAATTGATTAAAATACTTAACACTTGATGATATTATCGTGACAGGGTCTACTACAACATTTCTCTCTTAGTGATATGACGCACCTTAATGAATAATATGTATGCCTCATTTGCATATTGAACAGCCAGAAAGAAATCACATCCTTAAAGTAATTTGGGCATGATTTGGACATGTGATAAATAAGACGAGATACATTCCCATGCAAAAATAGAAATGCTTTTTTAATGAAGTTTAATGAATAGACCAAATTGCCTTGTAATGCAGTACCTGCTTCTTTGGCTTGTGGTGGATAGTTTGGTGTTAACGTTTTTAGGGTGTTATTTCAGAGTAATTACAAACATGTCCCTCAAATGGTTACAAAGTAGCAAGTAGATTATTTAAATATTGAAGAGGATTAACACCCTATTTCTCCTATTTCTCTCAATCTGAACTACAAGGATTGCTAAAAAAGTGTTCCCAGCACTCATAAGAGACAAAAGAAAAATGGATATAAGCCAACATAGTTTAATGAAAAATAGAACACATACCACCAAGGGGAATGGAACAATATAGAACAAATATAAGTAAGGGAAAAAGGGAGAAAACTGGGAAAAAAGGGGAGGAAAAACCACAATGGGGAAGGAAGGGTGAGAGGGGGAGGAGGGTGCAAACAAAGATAATGCAGAGGAAGTGGTGCAACGTTTCGGGGTTGGGACCCCTTCTTCAGGCCCATTCCCAAAGGACAGTAAGTGTCCAATGGTACTTCCCTTAATAGTCTGTAAAAAAAACTCCCTAAAAGAAACTTGGATAAATAGCACTCATTGGCTTTTATGCTAATACTGTATCTGTTTTATGTTACATGTTAACACTGGACAAATACTAAAACGAGCACATCTATCTATCCTCCATTACCTATTGTAATTGTAGTGCATCCAGTCTCAGCGATTTTGGATAAGTTACATATTTATTTTTAAGGTATTTTTAAGGTACATAATTAAGTTATGGCAAAGATAAAGGACAATTATGAACACATTCACATGTCGGAGATACAGTTGGTCCACACACCTGCCCTACTCCAAAATTGCAAAGTATACCATGCTTCCACTGCAGCAAAGTATTCTGGGCAATTACAATTACTTTATATGAGCACTCAGTGTGTCTCTTTTTACTTCTTATCCACTTTAACATGGACCTTATCCACTTTAACAGCTTCTGTCTGCTGTTTTTACACAGCTTTTACAGCAAAGTGTAGGGTACATAAGTGTATAGCTTGTAAACCTACTCACACAGCAGTTTCAACCTTTCAGGTCTCATCAGTGTGTTAATGGTTACTGGGTAAGTAAAAAAGTTTAAAAAGAAAAACCCTCCATGGTCCAAGTTAAAGTAAAGGTAAAGAAAAAGCCGATGTTCTATGACTGCTCATTGGCATATCATATTCCAGAGTCCCTGGCTGCATTGGAAGCTCTGTCTGAGACATGTCAATGCGTTCATGCTGTAAGCAGCACTTTACAGAGTTATAATATTGACAGTATAGGGGACTGTAAGAGATGTGTGCAGAGGTACATACTGTATAATGGAGACCGATTTGGGTGAAATTATATCTTCCTTTATCCAGGCAAAACATACAAAAACAACAAAATAACAAACCCCTATCATTTGTAAGAGCTAACTTACTTCCCCAGACCCTATCTGCAGGACTGGATGGATATTCCCATTACCAGTCTATCACCCCAAGGTCTCAGGAAGTACCTTAAGCATGTGGCCCTCCATGTCAGTCTCTGGCAGGTTCCTGGGTCTTGTGTGTCCAGGAAATATAGGTCTCTGGGTGTCTTGATATCAGCACACATTTGTGCTCAAGACAGTGTCTATATGCAGGCTTCTCTGCTTTCCTGTATCCGCCCAATTGTGAACTAAGGAAATCTCTCTCCTGTTTCTCACATCAGGCTTTTCTCAAGAGTCCTAATCAGCCAGGTGAAGTCTGGTTGATTGTCTGTGTGCAAGTAACCAGCATGCTGCTGGATTTAGAGGCAGTTTCTCTCAAACAGTGATAAGTCCCTGTTACAGGGACTAATATACAAAGTAAGATGAACAGTAAGTAAACAAAAGGAATTAGGCAGACCTTGCCCCACAAAGTATACAATCTACAGTAAATTGAAAAATTAGAGACTTATAGAATACAATAGGAGCATGTGCAGTGGAGGTCATATTTGATGCTTATAAGTGTTCTTTATTTCTTTTTAAACTACAATAAAATTCATAATGGTCCTTGTGACAGGGTGAAGTCAGGTACTGATAATTATGCCTGGGAAACATATATCTGAGTCCTTCATCCAGCACTCAGAAGGTTAACCCAGTAATAATACTTGGGCAATCAGAAAGTAAGCTGAGACAGCTGACAACCAGCTTGATAAGGAGGCTAATGCTTGTAGCAGGTGGCTGACACAGACCACAGACCACAGACCACAGACCTGTCCTGGGCAAGCGCCTATCCAGAAGGATTTCCTAAACTCTCTCTAGGAACAGAGATTCCCAAACAAAGATACAGTAAGACTTTAATATTGTTCCATAACTATTGTGGTATATGTTTAGAGGTTTGGAACTGGACAAAGCAAGCCAGCCCGGTAGATAGGGCCTGGAATGTTTAGCAAGATCTCTCTATGGGAAGTAGGCATTCTTTTAATGAGTTTTTTTTTTTTGCCTTAAAAGGACAGTGTGCCCAAATGTTTATTTGTGTCAACATTTGGTTTACTCTGAAACTGCACATGTGGACTATTGTCTGACCTCGCCTACCGGCAGTCCTGTCACAGTCCTTCACAAGTTTAGTGCTATTTCACATAGATGCTGGTGTTCAATATTTTTGCATTGATATTATACATTAACATGCTTTATGAAATTCTGACAAAAGTTGATCATTTGGCCTTGTTCTTCTTAATAAATGTGTTTGCTCACCACAGTTTGGTAGAAAATGTAGCATAAGCATATAATATAAATAGATAAAGTTCTTTCTAATCTCTGAAATTAAATAAACTGGCCTAATGAGTCTAGCGCATTATAGAACACTACCCTTTTATTGTTTTATGAGTTTGCACATTCAACATAAATATTTATTATGATGCCTTTCTCGATCCTATTACAGCACAGAATTGGGATTATACTACAGTAATAAAATAAATACATGTGAAGTCACAATTCCATTTTTCATAGTTGAGTGACTTGTAGCAAGTCTGTCAGCGTGTGGAATATGTTTAGTAAAGATTGCTGCAAGCAATGAATTTCATTTCCATTTTAATTTAAAATACTATGTTTTTTATAAATGAAAATATATTCAAACAAGAAGATTTCTTATTTTACCCATCTCTATAACATTCATTTTTTTTTGCAGAGTAGTCAAGAAAATATTTTTGCTTTGTACATGTTTAAAGCAGCAAAACATGTGAAATCTCATGTATTTTTTAAATAAACCAGTTCTGTGGTATTAGAAGATAATTGGCTGTTTTTTTTCAACACTTAATGCCATTTTAATTTGTTGTTTTAAAAAATATATATACGGAACATCTTTTGATTTCTATATCAGCGCACCTCTCAAGCAGTGAAAGATATTTGCAATACTTTCTTGTTTGTGATAATTTGTTGCCAATGTTCTCAGGAGTTTGTGCTGTAAATTGTAAGAATAGATAATGTTACCTTCGTTATGTAAGGATACTTTGTAGCTGCTGAGTTACACTGATTGATTGAAGGATTGATTTAAACTGAAAGGCAGCTGTCACGTATGACCCCCTGTTAGCACGCGACCTGCATATGGGACAAGGGTTAATACTGACACCCAGTCTTCACCTCCGCAAAGGTCCGTCAAATGGACAATATCCCCTCTACAGGGTCAAGGATCAATACACAACCCGCAAGCTGCCTCACTCTTCACCCCCGCAAAGGTCACTCAAATGAGTTGTATCTCTCCTCAAGCCGTCCCAATATACCACCGCCACGAACAGCAAACAAGTGAGCACATGATGCAACCAGGGTTAATACACACGGCTACACTAGCCAACCCCCCTTTCTCCTCTGCAAGGAACCAGCGAGTTACTATTAACCCTTACTCAATTGCACATCATAACTATCCACTGCCACCACCTTAGGTTATGCAAATATGATAAAATGTCAATGAATATTTGCCAGGGCCTCAGGTCCCTGTTTATTATAGGAAAAACTATGCACTTTAACACACCAAAATCAGTTGAAGTAACATGTGCCCGAATTAGTAAGTTATTCTCTCCAGAGCGTGCACCAGGTCATTCAGAGCCCAAAGCATTATTTATTAAATGTTTTAATATATATACAAATACAGTGCTTGGATTACAGAAAAGGTATTACAAACTAAACATACTATTACAATGTACAATAAAATAAAATGATAAACAGAAAAGGATATCTATACTTTACCAAATGACATAGAATTTTCCCCAGAGAGGTCGCTGGTAAGAAACATTGAAAAATCCCGTATCTGGTCTCAAATACTCCTCTGTGGACATCTGACGTTTAGCAACCTGGCCCAGGCTCAAATACATTCTTCAGAATGTATTCTTCAGAATTCTTTGAAGCTGCTCTCCCTTGATTAAAACAATTAATACCTTGAGTGGGCAATCCACATGGACCTCCCGCCCCAAGTAAGTTCCTTTGAAGTTCAGAGCAGCTCAAAGAAACAATCCTGATCTGTTCCAAACTCAGCATTTTGTATTTTGTTACAAGAAGTGTAGCTCATTAACCCCTCAAGCACATTATCATTACAGCGGCCATTATGTTAGGCACACAATCAGGATTTTTACAGATATATAACAGGAGCACCAAAATAATTACAAGCTTAACTAAGAATGTGGAATTATACATTGTCACATGCTTTATATATAAAAATAAGAGCAAAAAAGGTAGCATGTACAGTAGTATTGCTGTAGTAAGCTTAAAACCCAAACACACTCCATTGTGTATGTATGTATGTATCTATATGTAGTGTGTGTCATTTGAAGTGATACTAGGCTTGTGACCTCCTTATGTACTGTAGACAAGAGACAAAAAGGCCTCAAGCTACGTCCAACTTGACAAATAATTTAGTACATTAATATGCATTTTATCTATTTTATTTCTTCATAAATATGGGTCATTTAATTAAATTCTCTGACAAAATATTTTAAGCCTACAACCACATCACAGTAAATCCATTTCAGTATGTCTCACACTATCAATATTATACTGTCTTATGTATTTCTTCCACTCTATAGAGAGACATGGAAAAACAAATGCTGCAGCACACATTCGTAACATACGTTACATGTGGTCTGTAAAGGGTTAAAATGTAAGAAGCACTATATGTGCGATGTATGAGCTACAGTGTAGTTAAAACTGGTTACATTTTAATGAGATAGTACTTCACCCTACTAAAATTATCAAAATGTATTCCGGGTTTCTCACCATTGTGCCCTAAACAATGTGGAGAAAGAGCTGATCAGCTACATATGCTGTGGTCTTGCCCTCGGGTTGTGCCCCTGTGGGAGCAGATTAGAGATTGGCTACAGAGGATCTTGGACCTCACCATTCCCATGGACCTGTGGCTCTTCCTGCTGAACAGACCAGCTCAGGGATTAGCCAGGGCTGAAAATAAATTAGTTGCTCACTTTGCAACAGCAACGAGATGCGATATCGCAAAATGAAATCCCATCTATTACTGCAATTCGAAATAGAATTTGGTTTGTCGGCCAGATGGAAAAATTAGCCAGTTTAGTTAATGACACTGGTGCTAAATTCCAAAAAGTCTGGCTACCGTGGCTGGCTCAAACAGATATCCATGGGGTGGACGGTGCCACAGTTCTGCTTCGATAGAAATAAATGAGTTCTCCTTTGACTAAGGGAATCACAGTTTCAAAGAAATTGAAAGACATAGAGAGTAAAACACGATCCTAGTGACGGAAATATGAGATTGGGACCGCACAGGAGAGGATAAAGCACTGGATGGATACAAGGAGATTACAAAAGATGGATGACCTTGACCAAATAGATAAAAGAGAACCTCCGACCATCCCCCTTTCCCCCTCCTTTTGATTTTTTGTGAATATTTGACATTATTTGTTGATTTCGGAAAAATTAGATGTTATGTTATATGTTTAATATGTGCAAACTCAATAAAACTTTAAGTTACAAAAAAAAAAAACTGGTTAAATACCAGAAGTGCCCTAATAATTATAGTGAACCCCCCATATATATACTTCCCATGCTTATAACAGTAGTAAATGCACCGCCACCTTCTCTGGGGGGGTGGGAGGGGGAGGAGGGGAAGAGATCTTAAACTAAGGAGGAGGGGTCACATGGCCATCCAAAATTTTTACTAATTTACATTTCGACATACACAGTCTTGGCAATCTCAAAACCCAAACTCATTACATGGTGTGTGTGTGTGTGTGTGTGTGTATGTGTATATATCTATCTGTGTGTGTGTGTGTGTGTGTGTGTGTGTGTGTGTGTGTGTGTGTGTGTGTGTGTGTGTGTGTGTGTGTGTGTGTGTGTCTGTAGCCATGTATCCCCTTGGCTACAAATTTGCCCTACCTAAGCTCTGGTACCAGCACTGGCAGTGTTAGGTTAAATTATATGCCCTTGCTGCTGCAGCAGTAAAAAACTCATTTGAGTGACAGGGGGCTGGGCCTAAGGCCTGTGTACTGGCCTATCAGTACACTTTCAGACCTAGGACCCTTCCCTGGGTACAAAAGGGGCTGCAGATCCAAATTTAGAGAGTTCTCCTTCCTCAGGGAAGAGAGAGGTCCCTTCAGCAGGGGAGTGGGAACAACTACCCCATTCTGGACCAGGGAGCATGGGAGTCAGGGGTAGACCTTTGGGGCCTCAAGCCCTGGGGGTTGAGTACAGGGACCAGAAGAAAAGGCATTGTTGATGTGTACGGCTGTACTTAATAAAGACCAGTTTCTGCTTTTATACTCCTGCCTGTGACTGCAGTTTATCACTGACTTAAACTTAACATGGCAAAAACATAGCTCATCATACTTCCTCCCAAACCTGGCCCTACTACCTCCTTCCACATAACTGTTAGAAGTACTATCATTCACCCAGTAGCCCAATCACACTGTCTAGGGGTCACACTTGACTCCTCTCTCACATTCAAAACATATCTAAAACCTGTTGCTTTTCCCTCTGCAATATTACAAAGATACGCCATTTCCTCTGTTGCTCGACTACTAAAACTCTGACTCAGGCCCTCGTTCTCTCCCGTCTCGATTACTGTAACCTCCTGCTGTCCGGCCTCCCTGCCTCTCACCTGTCTCCCCTACAATCTATCCTAAACACTGCTGCCAGAATCACTCTACTCTTTCCTAAATCTATCTCCGCGTCTCCCCTGCTGAAATCCCTCTCCTGGCTTCTGATCAAATCTCGCATCTCACACTCAATTCTTCTCCTCACTTTTAAAGCTTTACACTCTTCTGCCCCTCCTTACATCTCAGCCCTAATTTCTCGCTATGCACCATCCCGACTCATGCGTTCTGCTCAAGGAAGTCTTCTCTCTACCCCCTTTGTATCTAAAGCCCTCTTCCGCCTTAAACCTTTGTCACTGACTGCCCCACACCACTGGAATGCCCTTCCCCTCAATACCCGACACTCACCCTCTCTATCCACCTTTAAGACACACTTGCTTATGCGAGTTAAGACACACTGAAGCATATGAGTAGCACCGTAGCTAATACTATACACATGATACATAAAGCTTGGCCCCGTGCAGACGCACTTACCAGAATTCCCTCCTACTGTCTCTGTACGTTCTTCCTACCTACTAATTAGATTGTGAGCTCTTCTGAGCAGGGACTTCTCTTCCGAAATGTTACTTTTATGGCTGAAGCACTTATTCCCATGATCTGTTATTTGTTATTTATATGATTGTCACATGTACTGTATTACTACTGTGAAGTGCTATGTACATTAATGGTGCTATATAAATAAAGACATGCATACATCAGGGGGAGTGAAACATGGTTTTCCTGCAGGGACTGCACCCAGCACTGATGGGGCCTGCTGGGAATGGAGGCACTGCACCCGGTCCGAGATGAGAGCTCTATATCCAAAAGCCTGTCCTGTCTTCCCCATTACCATCGGCGGACACTCAGCAATCCTGTAAGCCTCACAGGTACAGCACAGCGAGAGTACAGGTAACAGTGAAATCTCTGCTTCATATATATATATAATATGATATGATATGATATAAAGGCATACTGTATATTTGTGTCATTTGGAGTGCTATTGGGTTTGTGACCTTATGAGATAAAAAGGCCCCAATGCTACATTTCAACCAGTTTTAACTGCACTGTAGTTCATAGATAGGTGTTAAGCAGGGGTCCTATGGATCTGCCAAAGAAATTCCACTGCGCAAAACGCTCCGCAGACACGACAAGGAGAACGAGAAATCCAGCTTGAAGCTCCTCTTCACATAGGGTCAACCAAATCCCTCACGGCTACAGTTTCCAATCGGAACAAAAAAAAGAAGCTTATTTGAAGCTAATGCGAGATTGTTAATTTAGCACTAAATTAATCCTATGCTAATGAGTTAAATGATGACCATCGTTTTTGCATATAATTAACATGGTGGATACCCGTTAAACACGGGGGGGAAATAATGTCCGTTACCTAATATGTCCATTGCCATACTGTATTTACTAAGTAGCAAGACACCTTCAAATAATTGGGCTGTAAGGTGTGTTTCCCCACCAGAAGGATATATAGTGGAGTAACACAGCTTATTAGACATGGCCCCATAAGCATAAAGTGTAACTTCAAACCTACGTATGTGCTTTTACGGTAGGCGTGCATTGCAGTTAAAGTGTCCATGTTTGTAAATGTGAATATTTAAGTGTATCTGGAGTTTCACAGGGAGTTCTATTTATCTAGTGTCCTTAGCAATTAGTTTTATTTTTACTTCTACATAATGCAAGCTAAGAACTCTAGTCACTGTGGCATGGAACAAATTTTATTATCTCTTTATTCTCTAGTAAGAACTAACTTAAGTTAACCCTACTCTGGACTCTGATAATATACCTCTTTCATTAACTGTGCAGCCTATCTGGTATGGACCTGAATTGATTCATATGTTAACCCCACTGTATATTCTCATCTTTTACCTCTTTTAGCAACTATTTAGCTAATCTGGTATGGCCATCTGCTAGCACCTTTCAAAATTAAATAAATATATATATATATATATATATACAGTATATACAGTATATTATCAAAATATATATATTATATATATATATGTAGCCCTCTTTCCCCCCCCTTAAGTGAGATTGAGGTGGGTAGGTGTGTCTGACTACTTATCAGTGTGGTGCTATACCTGTTGGCTCACAGGAGGGCTGAGCTTCCGCCATGGGGAACCTGGGGTATGTACTTACACTCGGTGCAGCGCCTCCACTGATGAGGGATCCCAACGGGGTGAGAGTGTGCCCTCACCAGAACCCACATACAGTAAATACACACTGTGTGAATAAACAGTATTTACTGAGCATAAACTGTAACTCCAATAACACCTCTTTGCATAACATCAAAACAATATATCAATAACAGTGCATCACTCTGAATGCATACCATTCCCCCACCCACATGTCCATCATCACATTCCCCGCAGTCTCTTGAGTGTCCCCAACAATAAAGACCAGTGTGAGTGTGAGGGATAGCGCTTCCCTGTGTTGGGGCCCGGTGGTGCACTTAATATATACTACCTCCCTGACCAGTCCTGGTCAGGAAAATCCTTGGAACTCAGCAGCACCGCACAGTGATCCCACGGCGTGCTGCGCTGCTCTCTGCAGGAATGGATGCACACGCTGCATCCACAGGAAAGGAATCTCCAGCCGGAATGCTCCTTTAACACAGTCTCTGAACACGCTGTCAGACAGTCAGAGGCCGTCAGACAGCATCCCTCTTGCTGCTCTAAATATGGTGAAGGAGTCCCTGTCCTAAGGCCAACCCTATATCATACAGCTTCCTCTGGTGTCATAGGGGACTAACTGGGCCCTGGGGTATACCTCTACCCTAGTCCCTGCATGCAGAATAACTCTCCCTGTAACTTCTGTCGGATCCCAGACTCTGGCAGCTCACCACGTGCAACTGGCACTGGTGATATACACACACTGAACAACTAGCTCCTAACTCACTTATCCTAACGCGCCTGCAGCCGACACACAGCTCTCAGTCAGCCGGCAGACAGTAACACACGCTGCACACACACTGCACTCAGTACAGGCAGCGTCACATGCAGCACTCAACACAGCAACCTGGAACCCTAACACTAACACTAACAGCTACGCACTGCAAACTTCTGGAACGCGTACAGCAACTTGCTGCACACTAGCACTATGCCTTCTTGTCAGGCCTCACAGCACTGCCAGCCGTGATCCTGACAAGACAGCACACAGACACGCACTAAGGGCAGCGTCCCTATCTGGGCCGTCCCTCAGCACTTACCCACTAACCTGGTGGGGAGTTGGGGCCTTACTTGGGATGTGGGGACCTTACTCTATGCAGGAGCTGCATATGCTCTCTGCACCCTTCCTTCCCTCACAGCTCCCCAGCTCCAACTGACAAACGTGCTCCAGTCCAAACAATGTATCCACTTTCCTTGCCTGGCCTTCCTAAGCCCTATTGGCTCCCTGGTGTCACATGGGGCATACTCATGAGACTCGTAGTCCCTGCTCAGAGCCTTCCCTGATAGGCTAGGGGTTCGCGGGCTTTCCTTACCCTCCACTGCGCGTGTGCAATCTTTCCCGGGCTTTCTCTCTTCTCCCTGAGCTGTCTCTATGCTCGCGCGAGCTATCCCTAGCTCTGGGGCTTTCCCTGCGCCTACGCGTCCACTGCGCAAGCGCGAGACGGTCCTCAATGGCGGCGCCCTGCTCTGCGGCCGCTGGGACCTTAGAGACGCGATCGCGGCCTTAGCAACGGCCCGATCGCGTCCCCGGCAACCGGCCGCAGGCAGGGGAAGCCGCGCTGCTCCCTGCTCCAGCCCCCACCCTTGGAAGCAGCCGTCGGGTCTTTCGGCACCCGCGATCGAGCTGACCAAGGGGAGGGGGGTCTCAAGGAGCTGCGGGAGCTCCAGGCTACACTCTCCCCCTGGTGGAAAATCCAACGTCCTCGCTTGGAGAACGCCATACCCTGACATAAGGTATATACAATTAAAATGCATGGCACAGAACATACAACACGTGTCGAATTTACCCTTCAGGTTACATTGCACTTCACACCAGACTATACCCGAGACTAGCTGAGACCATTTGTGGGGAGCCCCTAATTGAACATGTGGGGGTACCTCACTTTTGCGTCCGTGAGCCTCCCCTAGAAAAATTTCTTGGAGAGCACACTCTAAAGCGACAGTTACTGGCTCTTCGCTACTTCCTCCCCCTGGTGGAAGGAGTAGCACAGTGTCTCTGAAGCAGACCCTTACCCGGTCATCCGCGGCAGGGATGCGGCAGACCAGGAGGCCAGGACCTTTTCCGCGGTCCACGACTTGGCGAATGGCACACTCCTTTTTGGGCTTAAAGGAGGCCAGTCTCCCTGGATCTTCCTTTACACAGTCCTTGTCACTACGGACTTGCGAGGCTTTCACTGAAAAGCGAGCACTGGACAATGTCTCGGTTTCACCTGACCGGGGGTAAAGAGTAGACACCCGACCACTGCGGTGATTCACGGTGGCCAACAGGTCCTCGGGGATGCTGTCAGTTCCCACCTCGGCCGTCTTGGGACCTGTCCCCGGCACTTCTGTGGCATTCCACTTACGCGCTGAAAACTCGGGAGCGTTGGATCCCAGTCCTGGGACCACTTGTGTCGGAGCGCACGGGCTCATACTCTGTTCAGAAGCCGCAACCCTGACCTTCTTCACGGCCAGCTCCATCGGAGATTGTGGGGAGTTAGGGAGTTCCTTACCACTCCACTGGCTTGGGATGGATTCTCCCAAGGAGGACACCTCCACCAGGATGCGATGCAGAGGGGAGCCCTTCGCCCGGGTGACCAGACTTAAGGAGCCATCGTGCTCCGCGGTCACCTGGAGGCTCACCCCCGACACCCCTGGGGCAGTCGACTCACCCTCATCGTCGTTTCTTACTGGTCCCCATTCTAGGACCGATGGTACCTCGGTAGTAGGTCGGACTGACCATTGTAGGGCGCACGGGCCCACAGCAGGGTCCGCAACATCGTGATACACCTCCTCTAGGGCACACGGGCCCACAGCAGGCTCTGCATCCGCCAAGATAGGGTGTTCATTGCTGTCACTAAAGTGGTCCGCCGGCAGGCGCATCGCCACAAGTGACTGGTCGCTGGATTCACTAGAAGAAGGTGGGGGTATATACACCTTACCCTGTGATTCCTCTGTATAATCGCTGGGGTGGTTCGCCGGTAGGCGCATCGCCACCGATGGGACTTCAACCTCGTCCCGCTCAGGAACCGGATCTGAAATGTTCACTCGGGCACACGGGCCCTCCACAACCTGTTGTTGGTAGTGGGAATCCCTAAGTAATTTCTCCCTGAAGACAGACTTAACTTCAGCACAACTCATAGTGATATAGAGGTCAGGCTCCTCCTCCCTAGAACAGTCTGTCTCATCCACGTTTGGTTGAAAGTCACAGTGCTTGCTCCCCCTGGTGGACTCTGAAGAAGGGGCACTTTCTACAAGGGAGTGGTTCTGGCTCTGTGCTGAGTCACTCACAGTGCATGGGCGGGGTTCAGGGTTTCACGCCCAACCCGGACAATACTCTGCAACAATATCTTGCACAGTCCTGGTACTCTCCCGACTTGGCGGGAGCCGCCATCTTAGGTGTGACTCTCTGCTAGAGAGAGACTCCATTTTAATCACAGTCTCTGCAATTACACTAGGGCTCTCTGTATAGATAGGGGGGTAGCCTTCTGGTTTTCCCGCCAATCCCGGACAGTTTTCCTCAACACAAACTAGTGCAGGCTTGCAGTCAGCAGCACGTGCGTTCTCCTGCTTTGGCGGGAGACGCCATTTTACTGGGTCTGCGTAGACTAGGGGGTACCCCTCAGACGGGCCCCCGGGCATACACAGGGCGGACGGTGCCTCTGCCAGGCATATATCTGCAGTGGGGATGGCCACAAAAAGTATCATTTTCCATAGGGCCGTGGGATCGTGTTCTTCTTCTAAGAAACATGCGTGCGGCCACCCTGGAATTTCACGCATATAGGACTGAACCTCAACCGCGGGCATAGTTGCGGGAAGGCCTCCTACTACCACTACCTGGCCAGGCTCCATATACTGCCTCAAAGCCCAGGCAAGGACCTCGTGTTCGGACTTCACAAACATGGCGACAAAAATAGGACTGGGACAATTTGGGGAAAAAATGGAACAGAGCACCCCAGGTCTGGATCTCAGCAGCGCCTCCAAATGTAGCCCTCTTTCCCCCCCCTTAAGTGAGATTGAGGTGGGTAGGTGTGTCTGACTACTTATCAGTGTGGTGCTATACCTGTTGGCTCACAGGAGGGCTGAGCTTCCGCCATGGGGAACCTGGGGTATGTACTTACACTCGGTGCAGCGCCTCCACTGATGAGGGATCCCAACGGGGTGAGAGTGTGCCCTCACCAGAACCCACATACAGTAAATACACACTGTGTGAATAAACAGTATTTACTGAGCATAAACTGTAACTCCAATAACACCTCTTTGCATAACATCAAAACAATATATCAATAACAGTGCATCACTCTGAATGCATACCATTCCCCCACCCACATGTCCATCATCACATTCCCCGCAGTCTCTTGAGTGTCCCCAACAATAAAGACCAGTGTGAGTGTGAGGGATAGCGCTTCCCTGTGTTGGGGCCCGGTGGTGCACTTAATATATACTACCTCCCTGACCAGTCCTGGTCAGGAAAATCCTTGGAACTCAGCAGCACCGCACAGTGATCCCACGGCGTGCTGCGCTGCTCTCTGCAGGAATGGATGCACACGCTGCATCCACAGGAAAGGAATCTCCAGCCGGAATGCTCCTTTAACACAGTCTCTGAACACGCTGTCAGACAGTCAGAGGCCGTCAGACAGCATCCCTCTTGCTGCTCTAAATATGGTGAAGGAGTCCCTGTCCTAAGGCCAACCCTATATCATACAGCTTCCTCTGGTGTCATAGGGGACTAACTGGGCCCTGGGGTATACCTCTACCCTAGTCCCTGCATGCAGAATAACTCTCCCTGTAACTTCTGTCGGATCCCAGACTCTGGCAGCTCACCACGTGCAACTGGCACTGGTGATATACACACACTGAACAACTAGCTCCTAACTCACTTATCCTAACGCGCCTGCAGCCGACACACAGCTCTCAGTCAGCCGGCAGACAGTAACACACGCTGCACACACACTGCACTCAGTACAGGCAGCGTCACATGCAGCACTCAACACAGCAACCTGGAACCCTAACACTAACACTAACAGCTACGCACTGCAAACTTCTGGAACGCGTACAGCAACTTGCTGCACACTAGCACTATGCCTTCTTGTCAGGCCTCACAGCACTGCCAGCCGTGATCCTGACAAGACAGCACACAGACACGCACTAAGGGCAGCGTCCCTATCTGGGCCGTCCCTCAGCACTTACCCACTAACCTGGTGGGGAGTTGGGGCCTTACTTGGGATGTGGGGACCTTACTCGATGCAGGAGCTGCATATGCTCTCTGCACCCTTCCTTCCCTCACAGCTCCCCAGCTCCAACTGACAAACGTGCTCCAGTCCAAACAATGTATCCACTTTCCTTGCCTGGCCTTCCTAAGCCCTATTGGCTCCCTGGTGTCACATGGGGCATACAGAGACTCATGAGACTCGTAGTCCCTGCTCAGAGCCTTCCCTGATAGGCTAGGGGTTCGCGGGCTTTCCTTACCCTCCACTGCGCGTGTGCAATCTTTCCCGGGCTTTCTCTCTTCTCCCTGAGCTGTCTCTATGCTCGCGCGAGCTATCCCTAGCTCTGGGGCTTTCCCTGCGCCTACGCGTCCACTGCGCATGCGCGAGACGGTCCTCAATGGCGGCGCCCTGCTCTGCGGCCGCTGGGACCTTAGAGACGCGATCGCGGCCTTAGCAACGGCCCGATCGCGTCCCCGGCAACCGGCCGCAGGCAGGGGAAGCCGCGCTGCTCCCTGCTCCAGCCCCCACCCTTGAAAGCAGCCGTCGGGTCTTTCGGCACCCGCAATCGAGCTGACCAAGGGGAGGGGGGTCTCAAGGAGCTGCGGGAGCTCCAGGCTACATATATAAAATCAAAAACGAATAGTCGATACCGTTCTGTGGCTAACGAAATGCTTTTATTTGTTCGAGCTTTGGAGATTCACTGATCTCTTCTTCCGGCGATTTTACAATGGATAAAGCAAGAAGCATGATGGTGAGGAGTAATGTATTCAACAGTGCAACTGAAAGTGCTGTATACACTGTGGGCACTTTATAAATGTATATTTACACACATACACACACACACACATACATATATATATACACACACACACACACACACACACACACACACACACACACACACACACACTTACATCACTAACATCACTAACATTCATCATACTGTACATCATAAATCGCATACTGCACAGGGGAGGAGGGATAGGCTTCTGTCAGATACATTCCAGGATGCACTGTTTTTAAGTAAAACCCTTGCTTGCTTCATTCATTGTAACACGGCCGGAAGAAGAGATAAGTGTATCTCGAAAGCTCGCACAAATAAAAGCATTTCGTTAGCCACAGAACGGTATTGTCTATTCATTTTTGATTATTAAGCTTGGCTAACACGGTACAGATACCTCTATACACACACACACACACACACACACACACACACACACACACACACACACACACACACACACACACACACACACACACACACACACACACACACACACACACACACACACACACACACACCTTCATACATATGTATGTGCCTCTATCTATTCTAACTTTTGACAACGGCAATCAATTATATTTGAAAAATTGACCAAGACCTGCAATAATTCATTACCGTATACAATTATATAAACAATTTCACCATGAAGCCGGTCTAATCAAATACAACATTAAATAATGTGAAACATCTTTCAATATATGTTGGCTTATTCCAGAACACTGTAAATAAAGTCATTCACATTGCAATATGGTCATTTTTCTTTATAAAGTAATTTATACAGTATCCTCACCCATGTTGTCTAGAAGATTATATAAAAGGAGCCCATATAAATAAACATATCCCACAGCACGGAAATGTGTCACAAAGTTTAATGGGCTTACTTTCAGCACTCTGTGTAATATATAGTACATTCTCTTTCTCTGCATAACTAACATGCCAGTCTAAAATAATGTGTTACCAAGTTCAGGGACATTTTAAATTTAGTCCAGAAATAGTAAACAAACAAATCCTATGGAATGTTTACTGCTTTCATTAGGGATTCATACAGCCTTCTTCCTAAGTATGGTTCATTAACACACACATTCCCAGTATGCTCAAACTCCAACACCCACCACATCATATATATATTTATATCAAAAGTAGTGCTACTGAGCATGGCAAATGTATACAACAAAAGACAGGGGTGCCCAATGCTACATCCAATTGACAAAACATATATGGTAATAAGTATAACGTTTAAATACTTCAATAATAATATTTTCTTGGTTATTTAGTTAAACCCTTTGGCCAAAGCGTCATAAGCCTGCATACCAACATCAAGGTATAATCAAATTAATGCAGGTCTTAGCACTAAGCTGTGAACCTTTCCTTTTACCTCTGTATGTGGGGAAACAACCACAGTGAGTCCTGTCCATAAAATATTATTATTGAAGTATTTAAACTTTATAGTTACCATATATGTTTTGTCAATTGGATGTAGCATTGGGCACCCCTATCTTTTGTTTTTTAAGTATGTTTCATTGCAGTATACTTTTCAGAGCAGTTATTAGAAAAGTAACAATTTTAGTGAATGTTAATGATCTTACTCATATATTTCTTAATAATGGAAAAGTATTGCATCTTTTCACAGTTAAATATGTGATCGGGATTACACATGAAAGGTAAAGGCAGTTTTAAAAAATACAAATGTACAGTATTATACACAGGGCTATTTTTGTGTGTGTACTCGAGGGAACTTGCATCTTTTTCCCCAATTTTGGCAACTTTAGTTTTAAGGATTAAAATCAATTCCATATAGTGATTGTGAGATTTTTAGGAATGGAGCTGGAATACTATACTAACTGAGTGGACACATGTCTTTAAACCACATTCAAAACTTAAATATCTAATGTATATGTTCATTTTTCTCTGCTTGAGGTTCCAGCTCGATGGAAACTACCCTGATAATAGACATATTAAGTAAGATCTTTCAAATTGTTCTGTGGATGGTTTAGTCTGCCCATCCAGCAGTGAAATACTGTATGTGAGCATAATTATTCCTGCCTACACATTATTATATACTGTGTAAGGATGAAATTAAGCTGAGCTTGCATTATGCAGTATTTGTCCCTGTTGGTTGTGTTCGCTATATTACTGAAATACCTCATATGGACTGCAACAGTTACGTTATATGTAGCTATGAAATCATGCCTCTTGACAATACATTCAAGATGAATTTACAGTACATGCTGTGATACTTTTTTTGATTTTTTCCCCACATCTTTAATTGAAGATTTAATTAGGGGGGTGTATTGGGTACAGAAATAAAAAGGGGATTTGGGGGGTAGGGATCACACACATATAGATGTAGTCAGATTTACTTCCACTGTGAGTTGCTGGGCGCAGCCTAAGTGTGGCCACACGTATTCATGGCCCAGAGATCAGTGAATTTCCCAGGAGGATTAACACGACATGGGTCTCTGCTTGTGAATGGCACCCGCAGCGTTATTTCTCCTGGGCCAACCACCAGTCTAAGAGCTGCGCAGAGAGATACTGTCCCTCTCTCTGTATCTTCCCGCACAGCTCTTACACTCGTTCTCACCATTTGTATTTGTAACGGGTATTCCACCCCACCCAATCGCAGATATGTGTGGGTGCGGGGAACTTAGTGTTACCAGGTGTGGTGCTTTACCTGTTAGGCTCACAGGAGGGCTGAGCTTCCGCCACGGGGAACCTGGGGCAATTATATTAAGAGTAACCCTGTACTCGGTGCAGCGCCTCCACCTGCGATGGTTCCCGGCAGAGCGGGAATTGGTCCTCACAGGACACATATAAATAACCAGCACACCATATGTAAACAATCAATGACTTTACTTGTGCACATAGAACGTACTTGCATATAATAACCATAAGCAGATGCACGTATATCAACAGGTGTCCCTCCCTAGAGGAGACACTAACAACCGCGTCGCGCAGTACGCTACCTTCCCTCACAAACTCCACCGGATGATCCCACCCAGTGTCCAGTAGCCCCACACAGTATTACCCCACCCTTCAAGTGAGATGTGTATGTGTGACTGCGCAGCCACTATGTCCCGTGTGAATATGAGTGAGCTCGTTGGTGCACTTGTAGATTACCTGCCGGACACTCCGGTGCCCGGACCTGCCAAGGAACTTCACAAAGGATCAGAAGACTGATGTCAGCTGAATGCAGGAGCTACCCTCCGGGGCGATCCCACCCGGATGGCTACTGCAACGACAGCGAAGGTCTGAGTCCAAACCTCTGGACGGACGCGCAGCTTCTGCTGTGTCCCTAACTGGCTCTAGAAAGTAAGTGACAGGGTCCCTAACCTGAGGGCTGTCCCTGACACAAATCACTCTACTGGGTGGCTCAGGGCTATCTCGGGTCTTGGGGGCTGCTGGCCTAGTGCAGGGAGTCACTGACTCCTGCACCCTACCTCCTTCCCCTGGCTGCTCCTGGCTCTGACTGAACTGCATGCTCCAAGCCCGCGAAATGTATCTATTTGCTCCTGCAGGGTCATCCTCCAGCCCTATTGGCTCCCTGGCATCACGTGGGGCGCTGCAGAGGCTCATGGGACTTATAGTCCCTGGTAGGTTAGGGTTCGCGCGCTTCTCACTGCGCATGCGCGACCTATCTGTGGGCCTCCCGTCACTCCTAGCCCCTGCGCATGCGCAACGCAACCCGCAATGGCGGCTTCCTTCACCCCGAGCCGCCAGGACACTTGCGACGCGACCGCGGCCCTAGCAACGGCCCGATCGCGTCCCCGGCAACCGGCCGCATCTCTGAGGTATCACGCTGCTCCCTGCTCCGGCCCCCACCTTTGGAAGCAGCCGTCGGGTCCATCGCTGGCTCCGGCGGCACCCGCGACCGCGCTGCTCCAAAGGAGGGAGTCTGAGAGAACCGCTGGGGACCAGGGCTACGCTCTCCCCCTGGTGAAAAATCCAACGTCCCCGCTTGGGGAACGACATAACCAAGTACAAATGTTATATAATCAAAATGCCGTGCATAGGAAATACAACTTATCACATGGTCTTTATATGACTTGGTACACCACATAACACCCACAGTAATACCCGAGTCCAGCTGAGTGATTGCTGTTTGCTGAGACCATTTGTGGGGTGCCCCTAACTGACCAGGTGGGGGTAACTCACTTTTGCTTTTGTGAGCCTCCCCCGGGAGAATCTCTTGACAATCGTGCTCAGAGGTAACTGTCACAAGCTCCTCTATACTTCCTCCTCCTGGAGGAAGGAAAAGTGCAATGTCTCTTAGCCAGACCTTTACCCAGCCATCCGCCTCGCACATGCGGCATACCGGGAGGTCCTGACCTTTTCCTCTGTCCACGACGTGATGAATGGCATGCTCCTTTTTGGGCTTGAAGGAGGCAATTTTCACTAAATCCATCACCACACAGTCCTTGTCCCTGAGTACTTGTGAGGCTTCTACTGGGAAGCGAGCAATGGGCAATGTCTCTTTACTCAAAGTCTCTGTCTCACCCTGCCAGCGGTAAAGGGTAGCTACCTTACCACTGCAGGGATTCACGGTGGCCAACAGGTCCTCGGGGACGCTGCCAGTTCCCACCCAGGCTGTTGTGGGACCTGTCCCCGGCACTTCTGGGGCAGTCCATTCACCTTCTGCAAACTCGGGAGCGTGGGATCCCAGTCCTGGGACCATTTGGGTCGGAGCGCACGGGCTCATACTCAGGTCAGTTTTCCACGGCCGCCTCCATCGGAGACTGTGGGGAGTTAGGAGGTTCCTCACCACTCCGCTGGCCTGCGATTGGTTCCTCTTCATCTGGAACACTGTCAGGTACCATCTGTGTTTCACTGGACATCACGATGGGGCTGACTTTTCTCTTCGCCTGGATGATAGGCGGTAGGTACTGGTCCACTCGCACAACTGGACAGCTGGCTGCTAAGGGAGACACCTCCACCAGGACGCGATGCCGAGTGGAGCCATTCGCCCTGGTGGCCAGACTTAAGGAGCTATCGTGCTCCGCGGTCACCTGGAGGCTCACACCCGACACCCCTGGGGCAGTCAACTCACCTGGGTCTTCTTTAGGTACTGGTCCCCAGCCTAAGACCTATGGTACCATTGGAGTAGGCCGGACTGGCCGTTGTAAGGCACACGGGCCCATATCCAAGCAAGCGGCAGCATCTGGATACACCTCATCTAGGGCACATGGACCCATAGCAGGCTCTGTATCCACCGAGATAGTTGGCTCGGTGACTACACTAGAGTGGTCCGCCGGCAGGCGCATCACCACGAGTGGTTGGTCGCTGGAATCACCAAAAGTAGATGGGGGTATAGACACCTTACCCTGTGATTCTGGAATCTGCTGGTCTGGGCTCTGTAGTTCCTGCTCGGGAACCGGGTCTGGAACCAACATCTGGGGTTCCAACATCGGTAGCTCGGCCTTCGGCGGCTCCGGCTCAGGACCTGAATCTAGAATGTCCATTTGGGCACACGGGCCCTCCACAACCTTAAGCTCCGATGTAGGTGGACTAGCAGCGGCATTGACCACCGGGGTAGAGACATCAGGCGCCTCTTTCTCCACGGGTTCCGCCATCAGAGGTTCCTGCTCTACCACTAGGATGTCCCCTTTGAGAGGGTCTGGAACCGTGGGTAGAATGCTCAAGTCCTCCGAAATTTCTGTGAGAGGGGTAGATTGGTTAGCTATACTGACCGGCTCCGTATTAAAGTCGACCGCTTTGCCCCCGGCGGATTCTGCAGGTGGGGGCATAATAGGCTTCAAGAAACATATCCCGCAGCGGGCACATTCGGGCTCCCACACCAGTTCGCCTCTAGAACATTCACAGGTGGTACTAAAACATTGGATACACTTTTCTCCTCCCACCTCAGTTGTCTGGAAGCCTAGCGAGGACTCGGATATGTTGACTCCCTTGCCACAGACTTCCTGAAGGCAGGGGCACATTAGCACGAGGGCATCTATTCCGGGCAATTGCCGGGCCGCATACGCGTTAGAGTGTAACTCCTTGCAGTCTATTTCATTTCCAAGGGGAAAATAATCTGTTTCTGCGACGGTGTCTGGAACATCACTTTGGACACACACGGCCCGGGGAGTCTTGGGGATTAAGGCAGACTGAGTAGCATTGTAACTCACTTCAGTAGAGAGGTCAGGCTCCTCTTCCTCTGCTGGTTCTGCAGCCCACAACGGCACGGGTCTCAGGAGCTGTATCCTGCAGCAGGCACACTTGAGTCCCCAGACCAATTCACAAAATGAGCAGTCACATTTGTTACAGATACATTTTATGCACCCCTCCCCGCTCGCAATTTCCAACTGAGCTTCTATTATTTCCTTCAAGGTGTTAAAGTCCATACTACCCGACGAACTCAATGATTTTGTTAAGCACTGACACAAAAGAAAGGATATGCTCCCTGCCTTAGTCTGCCAGACTCCATACGACGGAGAGCGGGTTTCTCTGCATCCAGTACTTTCTTTGATGGGAACAGCAGTTACTGGTTGAAGCTCACGGTGCTTGCTCCCCCTGGTGGAATTTAAAGGAGGGGAGGCACACTCTTTCAATGAGCGTTTGTGGCTTTGCACGGTGCCACTCAGTTGGCGGGGGTGGGGCTTAGGTTTTCCCGCCAATCCTGGACGGTTTTCTGCAAAGTCATTCTGCGCCGCCTTGAGCGCAACACCACGTGCCTGTTGCCAACTTGGAGAAAGTTGCCATGGCGCTTAGTCAGAGTAGACTAAAGGGTAACCCTCAGGGGGGCACCCAGGCATACACAATGTGGATGGTGCCTCTGACAGGCATATATCCCACGTGGGGGTCACCACAAAAAGTATCGATCTCCACAGGGATGTGGGGTCTTGATCTTCATCTAACATACAGGCGTACGGCCACCCGGGGATTTTACGCACATGATTACAGACCTCCACAGCTGATATATTTGCGGGAAGGCCTCCTACGGCCACCACACGGCGGGGGCTAAAATCTTGCCTCAAAGCCCAGCCAAGGACCTCGCGTTTGGACTTCACAAACATGGTGGGACAATTTGACAAAAAAATTGGACAGGGCACCCCAGGTCTTCTCTCAGCAGAGCCGCCAAATGTAACGGGTATTCCACCCCACCCAATCGCAGATATAGTGATGGTGCGGGGAACTTAGTGTTACCAGGTGTGGTGCTTTACCTGTTAGGCTCACAGGATGGCTGAGCTTACGCCACGGGGAACCTGGGGCAATTATATTAAGAGTAACCCTGTACTCGGTGCAGCGCCTCCACCTGCGATGGTTCCCGGCAGAGCGGGAATTGGTCCTCGCAGGACACATACAAATAACCAGCACACCATATGTAAACAATCAATGACTTTACTTGTGCACATAGAACGTACTTGCATATAATAACCATAAGCAGATGCACGTATATCAACAGGTGTCCCTCCCTAGAGGAGACACTAACCACCGCGTCGCGCAGGACGCTACCTTCCCTCACAAACCCCACCGGATGATCCCACCCAGTGTCCAGTAGCCCCACACAGTAATACCCCACCCTTCAAGTGAGATGTGTATGTGTGACTGCGCAGCCACTATGTCCCGTGTGAATATGAGTGAGCTCGTTGGTGCACTTGTAGATTACCTGCCGGACACTCCGGTGCCCGGACCTGCCAAGGAACTTCACAAAGGATCCAAAGACTGATGTCGGCTGAATGCAGGAGCTACCCTCCGGGGCGATCCCACCTGGATGGCTACTGCAACGACAGCGAAGGTCTGAGCCCAAACCTCTGGACGGACGCGCAGCTTCTGCTGTGTCCCTAACTGGCTCTAGAAAGTAAGTGACAGGGTCCCTAACCTGATTGCTGTCCCTGACACAACTCACTCTACTGGGTGGCTCAGGGCTCTCTCGGGCCTTGGGGGCTGCTGGCCTAGTGCAGGGAGTCACTGACTCCTGCACCCTACCTCCTTCCCCTGGCTGCTCCTGGCTCTGACTGAACTGCGTGCTCCAAGCCCGCGAAATGTATCTATTTGCTCCTGCAGGGTCATCCTCCAGCCCTATTGGCTCCCTGGTGTCACGTGGGGCGCTGCAGAGGCTCATGGGACTTATAGTCCCTTCCAAGAGCCTTCCCTGGTAGGTTAGGGTTCGCGCGCTTCTCACTGCGCATGCGCGACCTATCTGTGGGCCTCCCGGCGCTCCTAGCCCCTTTGCATGCGCAACGCAACCCGCAATGGCGGCTTCCTTCACCCCGAGCTGCCGGGACCCTCGCGACGCGACCGCGGCCCTAGCAACGGCCCGATCGCGTCCCCGGCAACCGGCCACATCTCTGAGGTAGCGCCCTGCTCCCTGCTCCGGCCCCCACCTTTGGAAGCAGCCGTCGGGTGCGTTGCTGGCTCCGGTGGCACCTGCGACCATGCTGCTCCAAAGGAGGGGGGTCTGAGAGAACCGCTGGGGACCAGGGCTACATATTATCATTTTTAGTACACAATATTGAAGCAGGGGGTGTCCAGAGCTGAACCCCATTCATTTCAGGTCTGGGGACCTCCTGCTTCCAGAGACACAGACCTCGGTAGGGGGTGCCTGTATCTCCTGCAAGTTGAAATCTCCCCCCGTCTCATTGCCCACGAGACAGGGACAAACATTAAACACTCCTGATGAAGCGATTCTCGCGAAATGCGTAGAGTGTTTTGGAGCCTGTCAGTGATTGCTAAGGACCTGGAGAGCAAGAGCAGCAGTTCCCCCTTCTCTCTGGACAGCTGAAACCGGAAGTGACGGAATGAGCCGCGGTGACAAACGGATGCGGACGTGACTGGTGCTCACGGAGCTGGAGGTGACCCCACACAGCTCTCGGGACACCATTAATGCAATTTATGCTTGTTTAAAATGTTGCTGCTTTTGGAGGTCTTTTGATAGAGTAAACAATTTGTATTTTCTATCTACTTTATTGCTGTGTGTCCCTCTTCCCTGAGCAACATCGGAACCACCCACATCATCGCTTACTTTGAACCACAAGTGCCACAGATTTGGATATATGCTTATATATTCCCTCCAAAATGTGAGTAAGTCCATTGTAGGGTTGTTCTCAATTCATCTGAACACCTGCCACAAATTCTACTACTCGATGTATTTCTTTTTTTCTCATTTGGTACAGTCCGCTACCCCCCTTATTTTTGGAGAATACTGTTGTGGAGAAGACTTGTGAAACTGTCTAAAAAGGGTTGAGTGGAGGAGTACATTTATCTTATTTATTTTTTAGTCACTCACTTGGATCACCATTAGGACTCTTAGTCATTTAATCACCTTTTGTTTTAACAATATTTATTTCACTTTGCACATTTCAGTGAGAGTGTTAGAGCGCCACCTATTGTGTTTTATCAATATACTTTGGGCATTCCCACCAGATGTGTCCTAGCATCTCTGAGTCTGCAGTTCCACCAACAGAGCGGTGAGTGCACAGGGGAGCTAGAATTCAACTTAGTGGATGTGAATAGCCATCTATGTAAAAGTTTAATGTTTGTTTCTCTAACTGCTGCGTATCTGGAAGATATGGCCATCCCATAAATATTTGTCTAGATTTGTCTTCAACATCTAAATGTGAGTTCAATACCTTCTCCCACTGAACAATCCAATTATTCTTAGCTTCCTCTGGGTATTTAGCTAGGCTTTGATTGAATTGTGATACTGTTCCTTTTATTCTATGAAGCCCTACAATAGTGATTTTCTAAATCAGAACGAGATCTATGGATATTTTCTTTCAACTCAGGAGAAGATAAAAAAATGTCTCAATTAAAGAATAGCCTGGGCAGGATATTATACTTATCAGGAATTGCTTCAAATGGCAGGCTATGTCTGTTCCCTACCAAGTCCTTAACTCTCCAAACTCCTGCCTTACGTCAATATGAGAAGGCCTTAGAATACATGCTTGGGAGGAAAATAATCTGGATTATAGAAAAGCGGTATCAGTGGGGAATGGGTAAAATTGAGCAAAGTCATGTTTACAGTTGAGTACCAGACTTTCAATGAATGGGTGATTAGTTTGTGTTTAGATTTGAATGATAGTTTATGGAGCCATAATATGTTTGCAAGGTCTCCACATTCTACTCCCTACATATCCGTATCCATCCATGGTTTCACTTTATCTGCTAGTGACCAGTTAATTAGATAACTAATAGACGTTGCTTTGTACTATCTGATTAGATCTGGTTGGGCAAGACCTCCACCTTCTAATGGCGTGGTCATGGTTCTCCTCTTAATCATGGGTTTACGTCCATTCCAGATAAAATCTGTTATTGATTTCTCAAGATCAATAATATAGGCTTTAAGTACAATCACTGGTAAAACTTGAAACAAATAGAGAATCCTGAGTAGAAGGTTCATTTTAACAGAGGTAATCCTTGCAGACTACAAGAGGGGGAAAATGCTTACAGGTTTCCCCATCAGTTTTGAGGTGATTTATTAGGGAGGTAGTTTAATATGAAAATGTTGTCATAGTTTCAAGAGACCCCAAAGTATTTAATGCTGTCCTCCCAAATTATGGTGTGTTGTTTTTTAAATTTGTTTAACATATTAAACTGGAGGAACATGCTAAGGGCTTCAGATTTGGATCCATTGATCTTGAAATTAGACACAGCTGAAAAAGTCTCTATTTCTTTGAACAACTCTGGTATCGAGATGAAGGGTTAATGTTGTACCCTGAAACAAGTGGCACTATTTGTCTTTTTTCAGTACCATTACAATGGTCTGAGGATTCTTTGAACACTGAGTGTGACTAACTCTCCTTGCTGGGCTATTATATAAATTGTGACCGCTTGGGGGGATCGTGCCACAGAGATGCCATGCACCATTGAAAACCCTAACAAATCTTATTGGTTTAACAAGAGTGCAGGGCATGTACACATTTTTTTATTTGTTAATCCCAGCAAAATGTTGTCTGCGAATAGTGATATTTTATATTCTCTCACTTATAGGTACTGCTGTAATTCCTCAATTTGACCTAATTCTAGATGCTAGAGCTTCTAGACATATATAGAAAACAGAATCGGTGATATGGGGCAAGCCCTGTCTTGTCCCATTGTAAATCGGAAGAAAATCCAGATGTCTTTACTATTGCCAATGGTTGTGAGTTTAGGGGTCAGATGCCATTTATAAATCTAGGGCCCAAACCCACTTTTTTCATTATCCTGAACATGAAAGATCAGTTTACTCTGTTAAAGGCTTTTTCTGCGTCTAACCCCAGAACTACTGTGGGAATTAAATTTACATTGCAGTTGTTCATCCCATTATTTATTCTACCGATGTTGTCTGCTGCTTGCCTTTCAGGAATAAAATCAGGATGAATTATTGAGTCTAAATAAGTGTTTAATCTATTGGCCATGATTTTGCGAATGCCTTGATGTCCTTGTTAATCAATGAAATGGTCCTGTAGAGTACAAGTCCGGGTCTTTGCCTTCTTTAGGTATTCTTTTAATCGCAGCTGTCAACATATCTTTTGGGGTTTGTGAGCCCTCAAGCATCCCATTAACAACTTGCATTAAGTACCCCAAATAGAGTTAGAGCATACTTTTAAGTTTAGTAAACCCATCAGGACCAGGGGATTCTGAGAATTTCAGAGATTTAATAACGATGTTTACTTCCTCTGGAGAGACTGGTTTGACCAGTTCTATAGAGGCTTTCATTTCTAGTCTAGGGAATTTGCAGTTTTTCAGATAATCATCCACTAGTTTAGCTTTTGTAGAGTCAGCAGGCTCCATACTCTCCAAGTTGTAAAGTGATCTATAATAATTAACAAATTACTTGCTGATTTTGGAGGGGCTATAATTCAGGGCACCTGTTTTATCCTTTATTGCATAGAAAATTGAGATTGTAAATTGTATTTATTAACTTAGTGGCCAGAAGTCTATCTGCTTTGTTACCCTTATCATAGAGCAGTTGCCTAGTCCATCTCATGACTTTCTCAGTTTTTTCAATAATGTGATCTCTTGGTTCTAATCTCATACAATCTATTTGCGCTCTGAGAGTCATGGATTAGTCAAGTATGCAGTCTCTAGATCAGTAAGCTTCCTGTTAAGTTTGTTGAAACTTTTTTATTTTCTCCTTTTTATGTACAGTACGATGCAATGCTTATAAAGCTCCCACGAATTACCGCCTTATGGACTGTCGATATCATGGCTGATGTTTATTGGTTCATGACATCAGAAGTAAAGTATTGATCAAGTGACCAATGTTGGTCTAGGTGTTTTTGGTGTTAAACCTTTCAGTTCTAAAATAGCCGGCATGTGATCAGACCAGGTCACATTCTCAATTACAGCTTCTTTTAGTGAACTGATTATTTCAGAGCTGATCAATATGTAATCGATTGCTCGAGTATTGTCTGTGAGGAGCTGAACTGAAGTTCCTTCATGTTTTTTTTTATAAGATCTCATGTATTTCTCACAGATGGTGGTCAGGCCTTGGAAGAGGGGTTCAATCTATCCTTGAGATGGTCCAAGACACTGTTAAACTCGCCTCCCAGGATAAGATGACCCTCTCTATGTTGTGCACTGATAGGGAAGATCTTGTTAAAAAAAAGTGATTTTGGTTATCGTTGAGTGCTTACCATATATACATACAGTATAAGTCTTACTGTTAGTCCTCCAAGGTTCCCCACTACTATCACTAGCCTACTATCTTTGTCTTTTTAAAAGTGGTTGTAACAAGGGACTTATCCCTGTTCAGTAATGTGCCTTTAATCTAGCAGTGTGGTAGTTAATTACTAAACACAGGTGGTGTATATATAACCCCTAACATACACATATATGCACATCAATGATACTATAGGCCGGCGGGGGCCCTCGGGTGTTACCCGCAGGCCTACAGTACCAATTATGTGCCCCCCCCCAAATTAATGTCAAAACACATACATACTTATAAAGCAATAACCACCCCCCCTTAACACATACAGTAGTAATGGCCACAATTACTATTATCCACAAATGGATAATAGTGAATGTGGCCATTTTAAATACATAAACACCAATCAATACATTAAATACATATAGTACTCACCCATGTCCGGCTGCCACGATGAAGGCCATCCTCATCTTCATCCTGCCCATGCCCCCTCCACTGCTGCAAAACAGACACATGAATGAAAACATCCAATGTAATGTCCCCTAACCCCTTAATCACCATAGAGTTATTAACCACTACAGTCATTAAGGGGTTAACCCACCCTCACCCACCACTCGGGATGCCTACATACCCTCCCACACTAACCCCCCACCCCGTATGGCCTAACCACCCTCACCCACTACCCACAAGGGAGGCCTACCCACATACCGTTGGGGCCAATACCCCCTCCCTCCACCCCCAGTACCCACAATAAAAACAATACACTGACCCACAATAAGCATCATTCTATTTATTAAATACATTACCCACCCCCTGTGCCCCCCCATAAATACATGATTTATCCCTTTTATATAAAGGGTTCATACCCCAGCCCCACACGAGTCCCCAGCTGTCTGGCGGGGCACCTGACAGACCTACAGGGTACCAGCAACTTATTTCACACAGGTTCTGGAGGCCTGTTGGTGGGTCCCGCCAAGCGCCATGGCCCCCAGGTGGTCTCCTTGGGTGTCACCGTGGGCCACAATTGGGTCCCCACGGTAGGCCCGCGGATGTCTGGGAGCCCCGGGTCAGACCCACAGGTGTCTGCGGGGCCTCGGGTGGTTCCCACGGGGATCTGGGGAACTCACGAGTGCTCACTACGGGTCCGCGGTGCCCCCACGGATGTGGTACCACCGCTTCATCCCCGCACCTATGGGTCCGCAGTGCCCCTAAGGATGTGAGGCCACCGCTTCATCCCCGCAGGTGTCACCGGTGGAACCACCAGCCTGATACCCGTGAGATACCCGAGGAGACCGCAGGTGGTCTCCAGAGGTCTCACGCAGAACCAAGAAACCAACCCTGAATATAAAAAAAATAAACCTGGCCTATACATTCAATACATACACCCCCCACCCCCCAACACCTACAGTACAATAATGTGCAAAATAACTATTATCCAGATACGGATAATAGATTATTTGCCCATTATTAAACACATTAACTAGCATATTAAAATAAATAAAGTACTACTGACCTCATCAATAAGAAGCCCCCGTCGCCAGCAACATCCTTGCCCACAAAATATATAGCCAATACAAAGCCAATACATGGCAATTACATTCAGATATCAATTAACCCCTTAAACACCTTATCGGATAATAACCGCAAAGGTAATTAAGAGGTTAAGCCACACTGGCCCGATACCCACCCTTCACCCATTCATTTGTACAGTGTCTTCATCATGCAACTATATATATATACACAGATATATATATATATATATATATATATATATATATACACACACACATGATGAACCAATATACAAATAAATGTAGAAGGGTTATCAAAAACATGCTGTACTACAAATACCACTTCTCCATACAGACACACTACAATAAAATCAATTTCCTTTAATAATCCAATCTGATCTTCCAATCAAAATCCTCAAATGCCAATAAAAACCATCAAATGGCAATCAAAACATTTACATTGTATATATGATGCATAGAATCTATGCACCATATACATTCTGCAAATGAATGATAACAATAACATATTCAAAACAAAATACCAATACATCCAAACAAGTATACTATTTAAACCAATCCAGTAAACATAAATCAATTTGCATTCATTAATTACATCCCTAAACAATTTTCATTCCATCCCTAACAATTAAACAATTAACAAAATTAAAGCGTTGAACAGAACAAGTTATCCTGTGAAAAAAAATAAGTACCAACAAAAATACAATATTCAAAAGCAAGCCTCACCCTGACCTAAAATACACCAATAGCAACAATTACATCTATCTAATTTTAAAATACATTATACACATTTATTCATAGCAGCATAGCCAAATTAATTTAAAACACAGCAAATCAAGCTTTTAAAACAACATCATTTCTTACCCTGTATGTATATATCGATCTAGACATACATACATACATACATACATACAGTGGCAAGAAATGATATACCAAAAATAAATAAATACACATGTAAAAAAAGCTTTAAAAAAAATTAACAAGTTAAATAAAATAAATTTCTTTAGTTCACTTACCATTACTTTACCCACTCACCGACTCCCGTTGAACGGCTTACTCTCGAACCAATCCACCAGGCACAGGAACCCATAAAATAACAAACCATAAAATAATAAACATTAAAATAAAAATCCAAAACAATCCACGGGTCTTCTATTTGTAATCCATCTTCATCTGTATTCTTCTTTCTTCTATCTGTGGCTCTCTTCCGGGGTCTTCTTGTCTTCTACGGCCATGCCCTGGCCTTTTTCTTCTGTAGGAGGTCCTTCCTCCTCGGCGTATTGCTTCAAAATGAGACGACATAGGATTTTAAAGGCCTAGGACGTCACATTTTCGTCATGGTTCCCACGGCCCTGATTGTGCCGTAAAAATCATGTATTTTGGCCGAGAAAAAAAAAATGATGACGTCACTTAAAGGCAATGAAAGCACAGCCAATCAGAATGGCTTTGCTTCAATTGCCTTTAAGATGACGTCATTAAAAGAAACATGGCCATCCTCACATGGTACGGTAGCCAATCAGAGCGTGGGAACTCCATCCCAACTATGATTGGCTCTAGTATACCATGTGACAGAGGCTTGGGGGAGAACGGATGTGACGTCATTGAAAGCCTGTCACATGGTACTAGAGCCAATCAGAGTAGGGATAGACTTCCCACTCTCTGATTGGCTACCGTACCATGTGAGGACGGCCATGTTTCTTTTAATGACGTCATCTTATAGGCAATTGAAGCAAAGCCATTCTGATTGGCTGTGCTTTCATTGCCTTTAAGTGACGTCATCATTTTTTTTTCTCGGCCAAAACACATGGTTTTCACGGCCAAATGAGGGCCGTGGGAACCATGACGAAAATGTGACGTCATAGGCCTTTAAAAGCCTATGTCGTCTCATTTTGAAGCCAGACGCCGAGGAGGAAGGACCTCTTACAGAAGAAGAAGGCCAAGGCGTGGCTGTAGAAGGCAAGAGAGCCGCAGATAGATGAATACAGATGAAGATGGATTACAAATAGAAGACCCGTGGATTGTTTTGGATTTTTATTTTAATGTTTATTATTTTATAGTTTGTTATTTTATGGGTTCCTGTGCCTGGTGGATTGGTTCGAGAGTAAGCTGTTCAACGGGAGTCGGTGAGTGGGTCAAGTAATGATAAGTGAACTAAAGAAATGTATTTTATTTAACTTGTTAATTTTTAAAAAGCTTTTTTAACATGTGTATTTATTTATTTTTGGTATATCATTTCTTGCCACTGTATGTATGTATGTATGTCTAGATCGATATATACATACAGGTTAAGAAATGATGTTGTTTTAAAAGCTTGATTTGCTGTGTTTTAAATTAATTTGGCTATGCTGCTATGCATAAATGTGTGTATAATGTATTTTAAAATTAGATAGATGTAATTGTTGCTATTGTATGGTGTACTTTAGGTCAGGGTGAGGCTTGCTGTTGTATATTGTATTCTTGTTGGTACTTATATTTTTTCACAGGATAACTTGTTCTGTTCAACGCTTGAATTAGTTAATTGTTTAATTGTTAGGGATGGAATGTAAATTGTTTAGGGATGTAATTAATGAATGCTAATTGATTTATGTTTACTGGATTGGTTTAAATAGTATAATTGTTTGGATGTATTGGTATTTTGTTTTGAATATGTTATTGTTAACATTCATTTGCAGAATATATGGTGTATAGATAGTATGCATCATATATACAATGTAAATGCAAAGTTTTGATTGTCATTTGAGGTTTTTGATTGTCATTTGAGGATTTTGATTGGAAGATCAGATTGGATTATTAAAGGAAATTGATTTTATTGTAGTGTGTCTGTATGGAGAAGTGGTATTTGTAGTACAGCATGTTTTTGATAACCCTTCTACATTTATTTGTATATTGGTTCATCATGTGTGTGTGTATATATATATATACAGTTAGGTCCGGAAATAATTGGACACTGATACAAGTTTTGTTATTTCGGCTGTGTACCAAAATAAATTAAAGTTACAGTTAAATAATGAATATGGGCTTAAAGTGCAGTCTATCAGCTTTAATTTGAGGGTATTCACATCCAAATTGGAGAAAGGGTTTAGGAATTACATCTCTTTAATATGTAGCCTCCTCTTTTTCAAGGGACCAAAAGTAATTTGACAATTGACTCAAAAGCTGTTTCATGGACTGGTGTGGGATATTGCTTCGTTATTTAATCATCAATTAAGTAGGTAAAAGGTCTGGAGTTGATTCCAGGTGTGGCATTCAGATTTGGAAGCTGTTGCTGTGAACCCACAACATGCAGTCAAAGGAGCTCTCAATGCAAGTGAAACAGGGCATCCTTAGGCTGCAAAAAAAAGAAAATCCATCAGAGAGATAGCAGGAACATTAGGAGTGGCCAAATCAACAGTTTAGTACATTCCGAGAAAAAAAGAACACACTGGTGAGCTCTGCAACACAAAAAGGCCTGGACGTCCACGGAAGACAACAGTGGTGGATGATCATAGGATCCTTTCCATGGTAAAGAAAAACCCCTTCACAACATCCAGCCAAGTGAAGAACACTCTCCAGGAGGTAGGCATATCATTATCCAAGTCTACCATAAAGAGAAGACTTCACGGGAGCAAATACAGAGGGTTCACCACAAGGTGCAAACCATTCATAAGCCTCAAGAATAGAAAGGCCAGATTAGACTTTGCCAAACAATATCTAAAAAAGCCAGACCAGTTCTGGAACAGCATTTTTGGACAGATGAAACTAAGATCAACCTATACCAGAATGATGGGAAGAAAAAAGTATGGAGAAGGCTTGGAACGGCTCATGATCCGAAGCATACCACATCATCTGTAAAACACGGTGGAGGCAGTGTGATGGCATGGGCATGCATGACTTACAATGGCACTGGGTCACTAGTGTTTATTGATGATGTGACAGAAGCAGCCGGATGAATTCTGACGTGTATAGAGATATATTGTCTGCTCAGATTCAGCCAAATTCAGTGAAGTTGATTGGACGGCGCTTCACTTTACAGATGGACAATGACCCAAAACATACTGCGAAAGCAACCCAGGAGTTTTTTAAGGCAAAGAAGTGGAATATTCTGCAATGGCCAAGTCAATCACCTGATCTCAACCCTATCGAGCATGCATTTCACTTGCTGAAGACAAAACTTAAGGCAGAAAGACCCACAAACAAACAACAACTGAAGACAACTGCAGTAAAGGCCTGGCAAAGCATCACAAAGGAGGAAACCCAGCGTTTGGTGATGTCCATGCGTTCCAGACTTCAAGCAGTCATTGCCTGCAAAGGATTCTCGACAAAGTATTAAAAATGAATATTTGATTTATGATTGTGTTAATTTGTCCAATTACATTTGAGCCCCTGAAATAAGGGGACTGTGTATGAAAATGGTTGCAATTCCTAAACGTTTCATACTATATTTTTGTTCAACCCCTTGAATTAACGCAGAAAGTCTGCACTTCTATTGAATCCCGGTTATTTCATTTCAAATCCATTGTGGTGGCGTACAGAGCCAAAATTATGAAAATTGTGTTAGTGTCCAATTATTTCGGGACCTAACTGTCTCTCTCTCTCTCTCTCTCTCTGTGTATATAGTTGCATGATGAATCCACTGTACAAATGAATGGGTGAAGGGTGGGTATCGGGCCAGTGTGGCTTAACCTCTTAATTACCTTTGTGGTTATTATCCGATAAGGTGTTTAAGGGGATTATTGATATCTGAATGTAATTGCAATGTATTGGCTTTGTATTGGCTATGTATTTTGTGGGCAACGAAAGACAAGGATGTTGCTGGCGACGGGGGCTTCTTATTGATGAGGTCAGTAGTACTTTATTTATTTTAATATGCTAGTTCATGTGCTTAATAATGGGCAAATAATGTATTATTCCTATCTGGATAATAGTTATTTTGCACATTATCGTACTGTAGGTGTTGGGGGGGGGGGGGTATATGTATTGAATGTATATGTCAGGTTTATTTTTTTTTACATTCAGGGTTGGTGTCTTGTTTCTGCGTGAGACCTCTGGAGACCACCTGCGGTCTCCTCGGGTATCTCACGGGTATCAGGCGGGTGGTTCCACGGGTGACACCTGCTGGAATGAAGCAGTGGCCTCACATCTGTGGGGGCACCGTGGACCCGTAGTCTGCGGGGATGAAGCGGTAGTCCCACATCCGTGGGGACACCGCGGACCGATAGGTGCGGGGATGAAGCAGTGGTCCCACATCCGTGGGGGCACCGCGGACCCGTAGTGAGCACTCGTGAGTTCCCCAGACCCCCGTGAGAACCACCCGAGGCCCCGCAGACACCTGTGGGTCTGACCCGAGGCTCCCAGACATACGCGGGCCTACTGTGGGGACCTAATTGTGGCCCACGGTGACACCCAAGGAGACCACCTGGGGGCCATGGCGCTTGGCGGGACCCACCAACAGGCCTCCAGAACCTGTGTGAAACAAGTTGCTGGTACCCTGTAGGTCTGTCAGGTGCCCCGCCAGCCCGCCGGGGACTTGCGTGGGGCTGGGGTATGAACCCTGTATGTAAAAGGATAGATCATGTATTTATGGGGGGGCACAGGGGGTGGGTATTGTATTTAATAAATATAATGATGTTTATTGTGGGTCAGTGTATTGTTTTTATTGTGGGTACTGGGGGTTGGGGGGGGGGGTATTGGCCCCAACGGTATGTGGGTAGGCCTCCCTTGTGGGTAGTGGGTGAGGGTGGTTAGGCCTCACGGGTTGGGGGGTTAGTGTGGGAGGGTATGTAGGCCTCCCGAGTGGTGGGTGAGGGTGGGTTAACCCCTTAATGACTTTAGCAGTTAATAACCGCTATGGTGATAAAGGGGTTAGGGGACATTACATTGGATGTTTTCATTCTTGTGTCTGTTTTGCAGCAGCAGAGGGGGCATGGGCAGGATGAAGATGAGGATGGCCTTCATCGTGGCAGCCGGAAATGGGTGAGAACTGTATTTAATGTATTTATTGTTGTTTATGTATTTTAAATACACAGGGGGTGTATGTTGTTTATTGCAATGTTTATTGGGGGAAAATGTCCCCAATAAACATGCTATTCTGCCTTAACCCCTTCATTGCCTTAGCAGCTATACGCTATGGTAATGAAGCAGCATTTATGTATTTTAATAATATTGTGCGGAAGCAGGGGGTCCCCTGAGCTGAACCGCATTGATTTGTGGCTCAGAGACCCCCTGCTTCCCGAGTTACAGGCCCCAGTTTGGGGCATCGGTTACAGTGTCGCCACCATATTTATAGCGGGCGCGGCGCGAATGGGACGCTATAAAGATGGCAGCGACACTGCCACCCGATGACACATACCAGGGCCTGTAACTCGGGAAGCAGGGGTCCCTGGTCCACAAAGCAACGCGGTTCAGCTCAGGGGACCCCCTGCTCACAGTACACTATTATTAAAAATACATTCATGCTGCTTCGTTACCGTAGCACATAGCCGCAAAGGTAAGGAACGAGTGTTTATTGATATGAGTGTTTTACAGATAGTGTACATGTGCAGAGGGTCTCCGGAGCTGAACCGCTTTGGTTTTAGGTCCGGGGACCCCCTGCTCCCCGAGATACAGGCCCCTTAATGGTGTGCCGGTATCCCTCTGCTTTGTTTACATTCCGCGGTCACGTGATCGGGACCTTTAAATGCAGAGGGATATCGGCACCTCATAAAGGGGCCTGTATCTCAGGAAGCAGGAGGTCCCCGGACCTGAAATCAATGCTGGTCAGTTTCGGAGACCCCCTGCACATGTACACTAGGAGTCAAAGTTGTTTATAAATAATTTATATTTTGCCGATGTTTGCGCTGAGAGGGGCTGGTCTCTCTCTGCTGCAAACACATGTCGGCAGAAATGGCTTATCGGCAGGTTATCGGGAGCCAGGCTGTTTCGGCACAGGCTCATCGGCAGTTTTGCTTTCGCAGTGATTCGGCAGGGATCAGCATGGATTCGGTCCTTACTGAATACTGCGAGGGCAAATCGCCAAAATAAGGCCTATCGGCAACCCTTGGCGATTGCACTTTTTCGGCGCTTACTGCATAGAGCCCATAGTCTCTAATCTAGCCTTGTTTAATGTTGTAGGAGACATGTGCAGATGTATAACCAGGGAGACATATGTGAGTTAAAATAACATTGGCTTTTATTTTGTCCGCGGCTTTAAACAATACATTGTTTTGTCAGCATGCAAAATAAACAAAACAGGCATTGGTAAAGGCTAACTCATGTTTCCCAGTCCCTATCTGCAGGGCTGGAAGGTTAGGCCTCTCACCAACCTCTGACCCCAAAGTCCAAAGAGGTACCTGTAAGCAGGGGGCACTTTATATAAGTCAACATCTGGGTTGGTGTCCATGTGGTGCACCCTCTGGTGGGTTCCAGGGTCCGCTGTGCCCTAGAATAGAGAGTCTGTTTCCATGGGACCTCTCTCTGGGAGCACAGTCTGTCTGGCCTAAAGCTATCTGTTCCTTGTGGTCTCTCTGGCAGTACAGTCTTTCTGTGCTAGGGAACCCTGTGCAGTTTGTGCAGTATACATTTAAACAAAAATATGTTTGAAAGCAATTAACATTTTCTGTTATTTATATTAAGTATTTTTCTGTTTCTTATGTTGCAAATGTTTTTGATAAGACCACTCAGTACCCCTCCCTATAGACATTGATTGATGGACACTGTCACTTTAATGATACTTTAATTAGCAAGAGTATAGAATGGATAGCTTTTAACATGTTATCATGAGCACCCCTGAGAAAGCCTAAGCGAAATGTGTAGGTTGATCATACGCAGGAGAGAGAGCCCAGCTGACAATTTCCTAAGTCTCGTGAGATGTGGTCTCCCACCAGGTGATGCAGAAGTGTCTGGAATTCATAGGGACAGTGAATGTGGGAGAAAATAGACCACCACGACCAGAGAGAGTCCAGCTGATCCAACTCTTTCGCGAGATGAGATCCTAACCCAGAGGATACAGAGGTTTTCAGAACAAGGAGTACCAGTGAATGTCGAGTCAAGTCGCTGTTGCCGGTCAGTCAGGTGTACTCTAATCCCCGCTTTTTTATTGACAAATTTGTGAGTGCACTGTGCATCGCTTGTTAATAAATTTTATAGTAAATGGAATTATTGTAATGGAGTGCTCACCATAAACAAGGCGCGACCGCGGGGCCGAGGTGGGGATTAGAATAAACCGACCTCCAGACACGAGAGCACGTCTGGAGTGTAGATTGGTAGTGGGTAGCCAGGTCGGGGTTGGAGAAGTCGGGATCGTTGTAGGTACTTACCGTGTGTCATGGTAGAGGGGGTCTGGCCCGGGATTAAAGGGTTACACCCCATTTGGCCACCCCCTACTCTCTCCTGGGAAGCAAGGGGTTAACTGGACTGTGATCCAGTAATGTATTTTTACCTTGCTTCAGCATCCTAATGTATATTCCCCAGTAAAAATGTATTGTTTCTGTTCCAGTGTTGCACCAATACATACACTGGGATTGATGCGGGAGGATTAAGGGGTTAATGAGCTACAGTTTAGGAAAATACAAATATGTGTGGTGTCTTTTCAGAAATATCTGGGCTTCAACAGGCTTGATTGAAGTTGGCTGTGAAAAGTACAGAGGGGGATTTAGTGTACCTAAGTTTCAGGCCAAGGGTATATTGCTGTTAGTGACAGCTAGGACCCAGTCTGGAGCATTGGGTGTGAAATATAGCACCTGTGACAAACGTTCCCTAGACAGGGGGCCCAGCTTCAAAGCCTTTCTTGACAAGGTGTTTTATGGGGGCCAGGGGTGCGGTTACAGAAGGCGATATCAGAATGAGGGACCTTATTAAATATAAGAATACTATGAGATGTCCTCGGCTGAACGTGCTAAAAGCTACATATGTGTATTCGTGGGAAATAATTGTATAAGAACCAGGCTCAGCCTATGGCTATTGTCTTTCGTGTCTTCTGTGATATTCAAGATTGCTGTATGAACTGCCAATCCAGATGTGACTGTTTCATCATTCCATCTTAAGTAAGTGTCATATTTTGTTTGTTATTTGTACTATCTCGTGTGTTCACCTTTTTCAAGGAATAAATTATATTTTATCATATCTAAGCCTCGTTTAGTTCAACCCAGGTATTTTTGGTGTGTATTATTAATAGCCTGTCACAAAGTTACCGTCACACCGTGGTCGGGGTTGGAGAGGTGTAGATCGTTGTAGGTAATGCCAGGGTCAGGCATAGATAAGTCAGGAGTCCAGATGCTAGGCAAGGTCAGACACGGAGAGAGACTAGGTACTAGGAACAAGGAACAAGATCAGGAAGCAGGGATTGCAGTAAGCACTTTGCATGAATGAAGTCTTATACTCAGCCATCTAGCCAAAGGGCTGTCTGAGCATAAATAGTACCCTGAACAAATAGGAAGACTGCAGAGGAAGGAGCTCACCATTATTCCTCGCTGTGATAGGCAGGATAGGGGTTTGCAGCAGCTGTGGAATAATGGGCAGATGCCAGGCCCTGATTCAGTGTGTGAGTGCGCGCTGCGCGCCGCTGACATCACTGCGAGGACGTAGCCTGGAGGCGGGACCAGTACTTCCCCAAGCGCGCGGTCCACGCGCGTAGCGAGGCCAACGGGCGACACCTGCAGCACTGCGGGAGGTGCCACTGGAGGAAGGGGTGAAGGAGTACCCAATGAGCACCGCGGAGAGCACGACGCAGGCCATCACGGATCCTTACAATTATACTATGTCTGCCCTTAGCTATTTCCCTTTCCATATTGAGTGGTAACTACCAATCAAGATAAAGAGTGGAGCCCAGCAGCCAATCCATGTGACCTGTTGGATTTCCAGTTATACACTTTAATGAACTACCCTCCTGTGAGTTTATTAATTAAAGTGGGGATTATCCCTGTCAATGCAGATTATACTATGTTGTGTCTTTTTGTCTCTCTTGCGCTATAGGTCCTTCTTGAACTTTGAATTTCCTCTTTGGGTGAGAGAGCGGACCTCAGCTGCAGGGACAGTTGGTTTGTACCTCTGTATGCACTTATTTATACATTTTTTTATTTGATTGTTTTTAGATTTGTTGTGCATTTTATTGTTTTTCTTGTATGTCACATTTTCACCCATTATAAAATAGCAGCACTTATCAACTTTACACTATGGTACATAGTTTAGAAAGCTCTCAAGAGACTATATTTAGTGCTAGAGCTAATAGAGGTCTCAATTTAGAGCAAATTTTCTCTGAGAATAGCTCTGAGAGGCTTTTTCCAGAGACAGAACATTAAACACACTGTTTGATAGATTAGAAAATCTTTTACATTTAAAAATTAGACAATGGTGGGATGCGGTAACGTTGGAACACTATATTAACAGCAACAGAGTCCCAAGAGGTCTACGATTGTTAAAATCATCCACATTTGATCTAGATAATTAACCTTTTTTGAATGAGTGGCATAGGCTCCTTGACAACTGCTCCTTTTAGTTGATGCGGTTGCTAGTAAGCCACAGGAGGAAATCGTTGGAAAAAGTAGATCAAGAAATAAGTGAAATTTAAGCAAGATTAGATCTAATCAAAGAGATGGAGGAATATATCACAATAGAAAACTGACATAAAAAGCAATTGGATAATAATGAAAAACAGTTCATTTTGAATACAGTAAACTAAAGAAATGCATCAGGGAGAAGTGGACTATGAAAAACGATATACTAATAATTGGACAAAAATGAAAACTAATACACATCAGATTAATAAAAATAGATCAAATTATATTGATCAAAATAAGAAATATGGGAACAGAAACACTACAAATTGGAGCCCCAATGTTAGATTCGATAATACAAGACCTACTGTACAAACAATAATTATAATACGGCAAGACAGCCAGATAATTATAAAAGAAACCAATTCAGAGAAATGAGAAGAGATCAGAGTCACCATGGAAATGGAAACAGAGAGGACAACACTGGGTACCCTATCAGGATAGAAGAGATACCATGTACCCTCACTCACCATTTATCTCCTCCCCTTTTTTACATCACAAAGAAAAAGATTATTTTCAGAATAAGAAAGACCAAATAGTCGCCTCATCAAAGAGAGGAGGTAACAAACTTGAGAAAGAAAGAATCCCGCTGTTGCTGCTCTAGTGTACACCCTAACCAGTGTTTTATTTCAATAATTTGAAAACATATACATTTGGATCTATATAAATGTGACGACAAGACAAAATAAAATAATTTAAAAATGAAGAAAGGTGTGCGTACTGTTTGGGAGTTCAAACGGTTCAAAAGATCTTCTACGTCCCTTAAAATATATAATTGGGGTAAATCAATAGAAGTGAACTTTGTGTCCCTTGTGCGATTTTCTATACCTGCTATGTATTGTAGTTGAATAAATCTATTGCCCCTATTCCCTAATTGGTAACATTGTGGCTAACACAAATGGTAATGTAAATAGACAGCCTATATCAGATTTGCCTCCACTAAATAGATGGGTAGAGCTGTGAATAATGTACACAGTATAGTGATCACATAAACTATAGCAGTATGGTGTTTCTTAGTGTGATGGTAGTAGTTCACAGCCGTATCTAGTTTGCTCTAATCCTGGGTGTGTTCAGCTGTATCATACTTCATGGACGCTTTAGTTTTTAGTGTGCATAAGTACTTAGAGGATAC
Organism: Ascaphus truei; assembly: GCF_040206685.1. Lineage (NCBI taxonomy): Eukaryota > Metazoa > Chordata > Amphibia > Anura > Ascaphidae > Ascaphus > Ascaphus truei. The sequence continues at coordinate 58,866,359 of NC_134484.1, forward strand.
AGTGAAGTGAGGAGGTTTTTTCTGATAGGTTGTTTCAATCTGTAAATTAGCACAGCACTAATGGAGCATAGAAAAAGATAATGTCTAGATATAGATTATGTCAGAGCGTTATTGCTGCTCACGGTGCAGTCTCCTAAATGCTCTGTCTGGGATCGGAACGCTCACCTCCCAATAAGTTGACGCCCCTTGGAAGGTGACGTCCGACGTACCCTACGTACGTTTCACTAATCACGGCTTCATCGGGGGCGGATTCCAATTCGGCAGATCCTACTCTTTATAGTCCTTGGTTGTCATAGCAGCCAATGATACTGCGCTTTCCATTGGTTTAGTGAATTGTAGCATCCAATAGATACAGGCAAGTTGAGATATTAATGTTACATGAGGCTAGCACCACCCTCACATCTGGGTCTACACACATACTATTTATTTTCTCTCTGCAGCGTAGTGCAGAGTCTGCAACTGACTCCTAGTGGGTTTATTTTTCTAGATAAATATCCCACAGAAGAATATCTAACTAAGAGGAATGAATTATTAGATAAAGGAAACACTTTAGGTATTCCAAAGAAAAGTGAATATGAATTTCTCAATACCAAATTCCCCACAACTCCAATTGTATACATTCTACCCAAAATTCACAAGGATTCCCAATAATGTCGGGGTTCAATTCACGGACTTCAAACCTATCCAAATATGTAGATTTATTTCTCCAAGGTTATGTTAAAAATTGCAAATCATATACTAAAGATACAATTCCAATACTACTGGATAGTTTTATATGGCAAAAGAGTTGCATCTTAGTTACATGCCATGTAGCCTGACTTTACACAGTTATTGACCATATTTAAGGTTGTAAAGCAGTGGAGTATTTTTCTGAAAAAACTGTACCATGGAAAGTGTGCATTGAATGTATAAAATTCATACTAACCCATAATTTTTTTATTTGGAGATCAGTTTAACCATCAAATTGGAGGTACTGCCATGGGAACCAGGTTTACCCCTAGCTATGCCAACTTCCTGATGGGATATTGGGAGGATCAATACATCTGGTCCAAGAGCAAGCTCGTGGAAAAACCTGGTCCCTTAGCAAAGGTACATCAACGACATTTTGCTTGTCTGGAATGGGGATACAAAATTTTGGAAGACTTTTTGCAATATTTAAACTGAGTATAATCTGGCGTTCACTTCCATTTTTAGTGGAATTCTTGGGTCTCCACATTTATATAGAGGAGGGAAAAATAGAGGCAAGAAATTTCAACAAAAAAGTGGAAAGAAATAACTATATTCTAGCAGAGTGTAACCATCATCCCAAATGGTTATCGACTGTGCCTTATGATCAATTTCAAAGGATTAGACACAACTGCTCGAAGATAGATAATTTTGAAAAACAAGCCAGTATGTTAAAACAGAAATTTTAAGAAAATAATTATTCTGATATAGTTATTGAGGGCACTTATGAAAGATCAAAACAACTAAATAAAAAAAGATTTGATTCAATACAAGAAAAACAATTCTCAAAATGAACAATCTATTGAAATGGGTGTTACATTTGTCACCCAATACAGTAGCCAGGTTAAGGAAATAAGGAAAATCTTAACTAAACACTGGGAAATAGCAAGGAAGGATCAGACTTGAGAACTTCTTACCGCATCAACCAAAAATGATTTTCACCAGAGTCAGCAATTTAAAAAAAATCAAATTTGCATCCAGTCAAATTGCCCCAATTGAGAAAAGAAACAACGGGTTGAACAGCAGACCTAAAGGATTTTATAAATATTTACAATTTAAGTGTAGGTTAGATGTATTAAAGATTTATTTCCAACAAAAACAGGCGAAAATTTGAGATCAAAGACTTTATGTCTTGTGATTCTGAATATGTGGTATATTTACTAGTTTGCCCATGTACTGTAACAAGTTCTACATTCTTCGAACGATACAGTACGTACGTTTAAAACCAGAATGGCTGAATATATTAGAAATATTTCAAATGGTTTAGAAACACAGTGTTCCCAACCATTTAAAAAAAAAAAAAATCATAATCAGGATCTTACAGGAATTAGACTCTTTGGGATAGAACAAGTTAAAGATAACTATAGAGGGGGAGATAACACTTTAAAGCTTTTCCAATTAGACACTACATGGATCTCTAAATTAAAGCGTCTAGCTCCATTTGGACTCCACATCAATAATGATTTGGTATCTTTTCTTTAATATCCCATGAGCTTCTGGTCACTACATTTCACTATTGTTCATTCAAAAATATTTTGGTCTTTTTACTATCTTTTGTTTGTTATAATTAACTTATTTCCCACTTGAGATATCTTACCTCCGAGATGTTATTAAAACTTAACCATCTATACTTTAGGTAGTCCAGCTCTTCATACATTAGTTATGTTTCTTACCATCACACAATCCCTTTAACAATTATCTGCTTGTGTAATGTATGTATATATATATATATATATATATATATATATATATATATATATATATATATATATATGAAAAACAAATAAAGTAGCGCCAAAGTATTTAGTAAATATAAACCCTAATAGTGACTAAAGTGTATAATATAGAAATTGTACCATGTATAAATGTATATAAAAATATATAGGTTTTAAATAATGTGCAATAATCAAGTAATATAAAAAAAAACATACAACACAGTAAATACCACAAACACAATATATGTGCACTAATGTGAGAAAAATGTACATAAGAAAAGAAAAAGAGTAACGTCCAACCAGTCCTTTTAGATCAGTCCAGGAATAGTAGACAATTGATGCTGATATGGGGGTCTTCGGCTGCTCTCTAAATGGATGAACCACATCCAAAGGAAATCTAAAAGAAAAAAAGAGGAGAGAGCGCACGCCCCATAGCGTAAAATAGTACATTTAATTGTAAAAAGGAAGGGAGGGGAGGGGGGGAGGGAAGAAATACACTCACAAAAGTGAAAATAATTCAAGCAACTTGTGATTAAATCACCACCATCCGGTTTGTCTGCAACAGAAGTCCACAGATCGAAGCTCCCTCAGGGCTGTAGGGCTGCTACCAGGAAACCGGAGATGTAATCACTGGAAAAATTCATCTGTATATATACACACACACAAACACACAGTGGTGTGGAAAAGAAAGTACACCCTCTTTGAATTCTATGGTTTTACATATCAGGACATAATAACAACCATCTGTTCCTTGGCAGGTCTTAAAACTAGGGCAATACAATCTCAGATGAACAACAACACATGACATTTTACACCGTGTCATGATTGCTGGGTTGTGACAGATCAAATGTGGATCATTCTTCTTCTAATTATAGAGGTAAATAAGAATTATAACTCAGGTAGTGTTAGGAGCTGATAATGATCATGCCTTGATGTGGCAGCAGGCTTAAAATGCTTTGGCCAAAGGGTTAAACTAAATGACCCTTTTTCAAGAGAATATATAGGTATTTCACTGTGTATTTTTGTCATATTGGATGTAGCTGTGGACTTCTTTGTTTTTTGTTGTATACATTATATGTGTTCCAGTGTGGACCATCCTGGTTACACCAGGATCTTCACTGGATGGAGGCGCTGCAACATTGAAGAATAGTACCAAGAACCTGTCCTGATGTCTCGCAATCCACCGCAGAGTATCTCAAGACCTCCTATTACAGCCTCACAGGTATGCATGCACCAATAACACATGGTAGCAGCAAGATCTCACACAGGGTGGGGGAAAGGTGCTACATGTACAAATATGAAAATATGGCTTTTAATTAAACTGTAAATGTAATACTGAGCTACAGTAACTGCAATGCCATACTGAGTAGAATTTACAAAAGAGCAGACCCATATATAGAAATGTACAGAATGTTTCAATAATTGAAAGTACAGTATATTGAAGGAGAACTCACACTGCAAAAAATACTGCCACGGGTCTTGAGAATGCCCACCATCCAATAAGCTTGAGCATCATTTGTCACAAGACAATGCAAGTGCTTTCTTAATATAATTTGCAGAAAGTATCAATATACATCATTTGAAAAATGTATTACACAAGAAATGTAACCAATGTTCTTCAGGAAGGCTGGGGATACAAACACATTTGAAATTAGGCTTTAAACTGCGATGGTGCTGATCAGGTCACTATTACATGAAAACTCAGATTGAGATGCTATTGTTACAGGCTAACATACTGTGCAATCACCATTTTTACCTATTTGAAAGCTATTCAATATTCTTGCGTTCATTTTTATTGTCAAATGTGTATAAAATTGTTTGTATATAGAGTGATACATATATTAATGAGACATGTCAGACATGTTAAAATATGTTAACATTACGAGCATCTGAAGAAAAAAAAGCTTAGAAATGTAGAGTGAAAGTCTTTGGGGCCTATGCAGAGAGCAGCGAATTTTAAAAATGGCGAATTTCATAAAAAGGAGCTTTTTTGGAGAGTTTTAATCTCCATATGCAGAAAAGTGCGAATTCTGCTATGTTTAACATGGATGCGTCTGGCGAGTTTAAATTGGCGAGATGCGCGCTTCGGAAACATGTAAAAACAAATTCGCGCCTTTTTTTTTCCCTTTGCAATGGCCGCGAGCGCCAGTTTTTTTTGGCGAGGCAAAACGGAGACAATCGCGCCATTTTATTGGCGCGAACAGCCGCTAGATGCCGTTCGCGCCTCTCTGCATACGGATATATTTTAAACTGGCGAGATTGCGGTTCTCGCCAGCCGCGAGGCGAGTTTTACAAATAGAAATGAAAAATTGGCGCGATTTTCGGAAATCTCCATTTTCTGCTGTTTTCTGCGCGATTATCTCCAAAAAATGGCGAATTTCGAAAATTCGCTGCTCTCTGCATAGGCCCCTTTGTCGTAGAGTCTACTTTTCATTTAGTCAGTTTATTGTTGGTTGTTATGTTAATATTTTCAAAGTACCGTACCAAAAAAAAAAAAAAATGCCTACTTATGACATGTGAACTTTTGAAGCAGTATGTTAACGTTATTAGATCAACGTATTTGTAGGATGCAAAAAAGCATATGAGAAGCACTGCTGGAAAACCTTATCAGCTTTACACATATTTATTAGTAATACAGGATATGCACTCTGGCCCTTACAAATTAAGAAGGATTACAGGCTTCTCTTTGGCATACTAATGAGACTACCGTAGCTATGTTTACACTTGTTGCCTTCATGAAGATAGTTTGCCAATTAGTATCCACTTTTGCAAAAGGGTTTACTTCCCAGATGTTAAATATTTTACGCATATAAAGTGGTTATGTGAAATTTATTACACTGACATAAACATCGTTTATAATAAACCACATTTAAACTATTAGAGAACCCTAAAATTCAGAGGCTATATTCAACAACCAGTATATTCCCGTAAGAAATACAATCATTTTTCCAGATAACAATAACTATGTTAATGCACAGGGTATTTAACAGTTCTTAAAGAACTGAAATTCAACTATTAGTTCCCTACTGTTTTCCATCTCATCCTGCTTTAACGTGTTATTAAACATTATTCATCTTTTATGTCAAAAGTCTGCAACTCATGTACAGTGTTTGATGATATCACAAAGTACAGAAGGTAAGCATATTTCAGAGGAATATAAACTCCAGAAGTGGTCATACTCTGAGGCTAGATGGTAAGATGCTACTACGGGTAAATGTAAATGAAGGTCTTCTTTATGGAAAGGGTGGTGGAGTCATAACATAGCTTACCAGTTGAGTTGTGGGAGACACAAGGCTATAACAAATATGTATGAAAAAGCAAAGCATCTAAGTTTTCATAGCAGGTAGACTACAGTAGGTTGCTCAAGTGGTTTTTTATCAGTCATTAATGTTTGTATTATATTTGTATTACATTGTTTTAATAAGATTTACTTTTAAGGGGCAAGCAAATAAATACCTTTTCTATTACAATGTTCTGTCTTCTGACTATACTGTGTGTTTCAGATACACACCAGATTACTTCTCACATGAGATTGACATGCTTAGTTACTTGCAAAACGTTACAGTTTTCATGAAATTCATCCATTTAAATGTTTGAAAAATATGGTCTCCCTTTTTTCTTTAAATAGTGTGGGGATCTTTGTATATGGGAAACATTTGTTTTGCAAAATGTGTTTTTCTACCTCTTGCTTTCTTTCAATTCAGCCCCTTTTTTCATTCCATCCACAACTACATTTACATACCACCTTACTGTATGTACGGATCATCCAGTGGCACAAACAGTATAAGCTAGGTTGTATAAACAGTAATTTTCCTACCTACATACAGATGTGGTAAGACTTAGGCCCTTATTCTGTAAGGTGTTTTAAGCGCAGAAACCCCCCCATTAAAGTCAATGGGCCTTTTCATGTGATTGCACATAATCTGCGCTTATCACACCTTACAGAATAAGGGCCTTAGTATCTGCGATGCTGCTGCCACGCGTGGTCATGGCACAGAAGTTTTAATGCTACAGGGGGTTCTTTTCAGAAGCATGGACCCCCGCAGCTCCATCGCGGCAGACACTGTCCCCAGCCCTGCAGACTTTGCTTGTTTGTCCGCAGCGTCGAGGACAGTAACTCTTGCGACGTCTGTCCTACACTAGAAGGAGACACAAAAATATAATTTTCCCTTTTTTAATGTCATAAAAAAGTATAGTCCAGCACACCAAAAATATAAGGCAGTGAAAAGATAACAGAAAGTGTCATTTAATGCCTTAAAGAAGTCAGAACAGCTCCAATGTTTCGGTGCAACAGGCACTTTCATCATTGCCTGTTGCACCGAAACGTTGGATGCTGTTATGACTTCTAAGGCATGACTAAGGCATTAAATGACACTTTCTGTTATCTTTTCACTGCCTTATATTTTTGGTGTGCTTGACTATACTTTTTTTTTTAATGATATTCTACCTCTTGACCTGAGTTTTTACTTGTCACACATTTCTTGGTATCTTTTGATTTTTTTAGACCCCATGTAGGGGATCTGGATCCCAAGTTGCTGGACCTGATTCTCCTTTTATGCAAATTCCTTTTTTAATGTGAAATTACAGTAGAATATTTGTTGAATGACAACTCATGTGGGACACATACATGCATATTTAGGTTTTTCACATTATAATCATAAATAACATACAAAACATTGTCTGTCAATATATAAAAATATAACTTAGTATTAGGTATTTGTTGCAGGGACAATGCAACCACATGTGGGTTTCTGAATTGGCTGGTTTATTTAGCCTAAAAATAAGGCATACAAAAATAATACAGCTTCTTTTCAGCAAACATAAACAAATAGAACGATAAGTCCTGAGCAGGGCTTTTCCCTTTTCCCAACAAGGGCTGTTCAAAGTCCAGAGTCTTTATATAGCAAACAGGAATTATACTGTAGGAAATACAGACCTTTACAGCAAGCAGTTTTCCTCCAGTGTTGCAGTCTGTCTCACTGATTCAGACAGGTTTTTAAAGCCCCTTAAAGAGGCAGCTGGGACTTGACCAATTAACAAGACCTTTCCCAGCTGAATTTTAACCCGGTCACTGCTGCACTGCAGACCTAAACATACGTCTGCCAGGCATAGGGCTGATGTCTTATATTCACCCTGTTACATTCCTCCCCTGTTGGTGTGTGGCTGGGGCCACACACGGCTGAAGCCCGACCACCCACCCCTTATCTAGAGAAGAAATCAGCGTTTGCGTTTTCTTTTCCCGGTCTGTGCTGAATCTCATACGAGAAGGGTTAGAGGGCAAGATAATCTCTTATTTGCCTTTGCCACTACTGTCTGATATTGAGAACTATTGCCTGCTGTCTACAAGCACCCCTAAATCCTTCTCCATGAAGGATTGACCTAATTTTGTCCCATTAAGTTCACAAGTAGCCTGTTTATTCTTGCTTTCCGAATGCATAACCGTACAAATATCTGTATAAAACCTAATCTGCCATTAACCTGCCCAAGTTTTTAGTTTATAAAAGTCATCATGTAGAGAACTGGCATCCCCCTCTGATTTTACTACATAAGATAATTTTTTTCTAATCGGCAAAGATGAAAACCAGTACCGAACCTCGAGGTACTCCACTTACGTTTGCCGAACCTGAAAAGGTTCCATTAATGAAAATTATCTGCTGTCTATCCTTCAACCAATGTTCAATCCAGGTGCAAATCTTTTTGTCCAGGCCATTTTACTTTATTTTGCACATGGTGGAACTGGTCAAAAGCCTTTTGAAAAATCTAAATAGACCACATCAACTGCATTGCCCTGGTCTAAATTCCTACTTACCCCCTCAAAGAAACAAATAAGGTTAGTTTGGCATGACCTATCCCTCACAAATCCATGCTGACTATTACTAATAATTATGTTATCAAATAGGTATTCCTGAATAATATCCCTTAATAAACCTTCAAGTAGCTTCATTATTATTGCTGTGAGGCTTACAGGTCTGTAATTTCCTGCTTGTGATCTCGCTCCCTTTTTAAATATAGCCACCATGTCTGATTTAATTCAATCTCGTTGTACTGAGCCTGTGGAAATAAAGTTTTTAAATATTAAATATAACGTTCTGACTATAACTGAGCTTACTGTAGCTCCTTAAGAACCCTTAGGTGCATGCTATGTTTGCACCACTAATAACATTCTCTAAAATAAAAACCTGAGCCAAGGGAAAAAAAGAAACAACAGGAGGGGAGATCAAGACAAAGATATAAACTAGAAACAGCAGAGATTAAGATGTCAAAACTAATTATGTGTAAACAAGGCATTCTCAAAATTATAATGCTTGGGGAATCACTTGGTCAAAGCCGACCATGTTCCAGCTTGTCATCCCTAAAGTCATAGAGAACAGATGAAAGGCTTAGGAATTGGATCTTGAATACTTGGTGTGTAGTATAACTTAAGGTTTTTTTTTATTTTTATATGAACATCGTAAAACTACTTTTCTATGAAAATATCAATAGAAATACATCGTTATTTCTAATGCAGGTAAATTAATCTTGTGCCAAATTCTAAATCATCTCATTGTTTACTAGCTTCATTAGTTTGTATTAGAAATCATTCATTTTTAGATCACACATATATGTTTAATCTAAATCCCTAAATGAAGGGGAGAGCGACTGAGATGTTTTACTAGAGTTCAATATACTGTATATACTTTACTGAAGGCTTAATATTTGCACATATGGATATTATGCTTTTTGTGTTTTATTTATTTATAGGGTGTTTATGTTGAAAGGTTAGCTCCTTTGAAGTCTCTAGGCATTCCTTTGCAATGCATTGGTAGCCTCAATCATTAAACAGGTTAAATAATTTTCTGCCACAAAGTTTTGTAAGAAATACATACAGTAACTCTTTGGTAAAAAAAAAAAAAAAAAGTGTGATATCACCCACCCCTCCACAATTGCCCAGTGCAATGAGCAAACGCTTATTTGTATCACTAGCATTATTTACCACAAATGTAACAATTTTTTTTAAATGTATGCAAATAAGCTACAGTACATATTGTAACCCACATAAATATGTCATTCTTAGTGAATATGACAGTAATAATGTCCAAAAATATTGTTGCAATCTTATTTTTTAATACAGCCAAATTTGAATGTAGCTGTTGATGAATCTAGACCTAATATTCCTATTCAAAACCTCAACATGCCTATTCCACCCCCAAATCCTCTTTAATTTCTTTTGGTTTTCCATTCAATGAGATCAGAACCCCCCAACCTTGCATTTTCCTGTCTCTGCTGACTTTTTAAAATAGAGGCTGTCTGGCATATTTTGCTGGGGGGGGGGGGGGAGGCACATACAATCTACAAGCCTCTGTACTACTTTGCTTAATCGAACCCCCCCCCCACCCAAAATGATATTCAATAATGACATTGTTTGCTGAAACAGTATACAGTCAAACAAAAGTCATGTTTGCTTTTAGAAATAGCTTATATGTGTACTATATTTACACCTATAGTGGTTATATAATTCAAGCACCAGAAGCACAATGCTTTCAATACAGGCATGGCAAATATTTGTACTGGAGGGGAGACCCAGTGTAAGCTTTTTACAACTATGGGCAAGTATAGCAGGACTTATTGTATGCCCGGTACCGGGGAAAGCTGCATGACTGTGACCATGGCTGCGCTAGTGCTGGAGGACTAGCTCTGTGGGAAGTTCAATCCGGAAACATGGATCCCCGCATTGATGTCGCGGCAGCGCTATCTCCAGGGCCACAACTTTTTCAGCCGTCGCTCAGGGCACACTATGTCCTGATTCATCTGTGTATGAGTGTGACAGGGTGTAGTCGGTAGCTGATTATTATGCCTGGAAACATACATCTGAGTCCTGCATCCAGCAGGTTAACCCAGTCAGAATTACCTGGACAATCAGGAGGTAAGCTCATACAGCTGACAGGTAGCTTGATAAGAAGGCTACTGCTTGTAGTAGGTGGCTGACTCAGACTACAGAGCTGTCCTGTGCAAGCTCCTATCCAGAAGGATTTCTTGAACTCTCTCTAAGGACAGATCTTCCCATACACAGATACAGTAAGGACTTTAATATTGTTTCCTAAATATTGCGGTATATGTTTAGGGGTTGGGAACTGGAAAAGCCAGCCAGTCTGATAGATGGGGCCTGGAATGTTTAGTAAGTTCTCCCTATGTGGAGTATTGTATGTCTTTATTTATATAGCGCCAAAAGTGTACTCAGTGCTTCACAGAGAAAACAGTACAGGGAATTATAATAATACAACAAGTGCAGCAAAATCAGACAATAGGAAAGGAAATCCCTGCCCCGAAGAGCTTACAATCTAAGAGGTTTGATGGGGAACTTACAGAGACAGTAGGTGAGGGAATAAGTGCTGCAGATGGCAGTGCTTGGTTACAATGAGTGGTAGGAGTGACTCAGTGTGGGACAGTAACCATGAGTGCAGACTATTGGGATGCTTGATTTGTGGGGCAAGTTTTAAGGTTAGTCAAATAACTTAAGGGTTAACACACTTTACAGGGGAAGTAGGCTTTCTTTTAATGGATTGTGTTTTGCCTTAAAGTGACAGTGTGCCTAAATGTTTATTTGAGTGTGGCAAATAAACTACTGAAGGTAAAGCCTTACCCACTGTTTGGGACTCTTTCTGACCTCCCTCCAAGGCTGTCCTGCTACAATGAGTCTCCCCATTCCTTAGGTATCAACAATTACTGTACAATGTAAGTACAGTACCTGACTGGCAAAACTAGGAAAACTCGACTATACTCAACTCTATACTCGACTATATCTCACCACATTTTACATTTGAATGTTTTCTCAGTTCTTTCAATATAAAGAAAGCATATTAACCATGATCATGCTAAGTTACTGTATCAGACTGTTTTTTGCATCCCTTTTCCTGTAATACATAAATATAATACTAGCACATCCCAGTTTGGCTCTGTGAATGTGTAACTGGTGTCAGCATGCAATCCCAACTTTCCTATGGTATATCCTCAGGAGACCAGAAGTATTACAGTCGTTTTTTGAAGGGGGTTAGATACTGGACTTTGGAAAGTCTAAATAAATGTATTAAATACATTATACATACAAGTGGCCTCTGCCACTGTTGATGGGCTTTCTGCTTCATCAAGCACGAAGAACATGCGAAATGCATTGAGGTACTGTTGCCGGCTGTAGCATATCTCATGTCAGCATGCCATACGTCGTCTCGTTCGTGTGACGCGGTTTGCCCTCGCTCAGAGTTGTTGTCTGGGGATCTGGTGCACCAGCTCCTGTCTGAATTCCACCTATGGACGCACTCTTTTTCGGATTTCCAGCTAAGCGCATTTTATTTGTATTAAATGTAAGTTACTGATACACATTGTGTGTGTTTTAATACATTTATTTGTATATTCACCTGTGTCCTTTTTCTTGTCTTTGGAGATCCTGTCTAGTCTCACCTTTGGGTGAGCAGAGTTCCTAGTCGACACGCTGCAAGGAGGTGATTATTTCTACAAGACCAACTACCTTTTCCCTGGAGCAGAGGGAGAGTCTGCATGACAGGGATTCTTCTTTACATAATTCAATTAAAGTCAGAATTCAATAGGATAGCAGAAAGGCAAACATCACAATGGCCATTATGTTTATAGTGGCCAGTGTTTGATAATGTAGCAATCTGGACATGCTAGAAAAATTAAGATATAATACTCTGCATCCTTCATTTCATCAATGTTTGCAAAACACTGTCTTCTATAGTTGTACTCGTGACTGACTAAATGCTGTCTACTTTCCGTTATCTGCTTTGATATTTTCCTTAGGCAGTTGTTACATTTTACTGATTGTTCCTTAACTACTTTCATTTTCCTTGTCTTTTTCTTAACACTATAATCAACAAAAGGAAAGTCATTCTGCTGGGATAATTTCCTTTAACAAATAGAAGCTGAGCCGGATAAAAGATGGGTAGCAATTACTTTAATCTGTTGCTTACAAAGGAAATACATGTCAGTAAAAAAAATTAGTTTTCAATATTTCTTCTCTGGAGTATCTATTTCTTTGATATACTTCATGGCGTACTTTTTTCTATTCCCAATTCCTGATTTCTATTTCTATATTTCTATTTTCTATTCTATTTTGTTATATTTATTTTTGCTTTATAATCATAAGCTTAATCATACGTTCCATCATTTTGTATACCTTGAACAATTTTTTTTCACCCTAGTGAGTATCATGCCATCATGTTCATTATTTCAAACAAAGCCTTCATTTGATATGAAAACTATTATGTTAGTCATGTATGTATATGCAACTAACCACAAATCACATTATAAAATAATATTTTTGTCAAATTGCGCTCAGATGAGATGTTATGAAAACGCATTATTTTGCATCTTTGGTTCAACCATGTAACAGTACAGTATGTCAGACAATATTACATACTGTATATTTAAGTTAATTTAAATTTGTACCTTTTAAAAAGTAATACAATTACAAATCCAGAAGAGACACGCTGACTGAAAGCAACATACCAGAAGTCAAAAGGGTAAACATACTTTCATCTACAATTCATGCTGTCATCTCATAGTGTTTCTTAAACACGTGAATGGTTTTCCTAGACGGAGCACCTCATTTGTCACCCATGCTTAGCCCCATAATTAGTTTTGCATTATAGTATGTAGCCCTTTTTCTGAACCCTCCCAAAGGAACTACTGGTCACTGTATTACACCTGCGGCTCCAGGAGATCTGAGCTTCCGCTAGCTGGGAGCCTGGGGTAACACTTACACATTTCCATAGCGCAGCGCCTCCACTTACCCAGGATCCCCGTGATGTGAGATTCCCCTGGGCAAGAAACATACAACACCTTATGATTGTAACTGGTTTTTACTAATGATAATGCAACGTAGCAATAACACATACATATACTTATACTCCAACGGTATAACTTTAGTGGCTGCCCCCTCTTCAGGGCAACGTCTCCGTCCCCTCACCGCGTGCCCCACACACCGTGTCCATATATTAATGTAATGGTTCTATATGGTATAGGCTCAGTCTTGTAACCACTCGCTCAGTGTTCCTACAAAGAGTTTAGCCTAAGGCGGGATCAGCGCCTGATGACCGGTGTTGGTGCACTTGATGATATAAAGTACCTGCCGAGCACTCCAGTACCCAGATCAGCAACTGCTTCACAAAGGATCAGTCGAGTTCCGGCCCGACATCCAGGATCCACCATCCGGTAGACCCCAACAAGATGGCCTCTGCAACCGCAACGAAGGGCAGCGCCCAACCTTCTGCACGGGTGCGCAGCTTCAACGGAGTCCCTATCTGACTCCGGGAACTATCGTGACATTCGCTGCACTATAGGCCGTCCCTACTGCACAGCAACCTTAGATGGCTTTAGGGAAACTCCTAGGGCCTACGGGGTAGCCTATCATATGCAGGTGGGTCACTGACCCCCTGCACCCACACTACCTCTCCTGTGCCCACCCGGGTCCCCTCTGGCTAACTCAGCCTAACGCCTGCAGCAAACACACTGTACACACACAGTCAACCTGCAGCAACCCACTTCACACGCACAGTCAACCTGCAGCAACCCGCTGCATACACTGTGCCTACTTGTCAGCGCTCACAGCACTACCAGCTGTGACACTGACAAGCCTGCACCCTCACACACCTAAGGGCAGAGTCCCTAACCTAGGGGCTGTCCCTCAGTACTACCCACTACCCTAACAGGGATTGGGGCCTGCCTGGGACTTGGGGACCCTTACCTGGTGCAGGAGCCACTTGCTCCTTACACCCTTCCTTCCCCTTCCTGCTCCCAGCTCCAACTGCCTGCGTGGGCTCAGCGCGCGAAAAGTATCCTTTCTCCTGCAGGGAGATCCTAAGCCCTATTGGCTCCCTGGCATCACGTGGGGCGCGCAGAGGCTCCTGGGACTCGTAGTCCCTGCCTAGAGCCTTCCCTGGTAGGCTAGGGTTTCGCGGGCTTTCTCGGCACTGTAGTGCACATGCGCGATTTGTCTGGGGCCTTCCCTGCGCCTGCTTGTCACTGCGCATGCGTGAACTATCACGCAATGGCGGTGCCCTGTTCCCCGAGCCGCTGGGACCTCGGCAACGCGATCGCGGCCCTAACAATGGGCCGCTCGTGTCCCCGGCAACCGGCCTCATCAGGGAACAGCGCACGGCTCCCTGCACTAGCACCCACCCTCGCGTTGTGCCAGCGGGTCCGTCGCTGGCTCCGGCGGCAACCGCGACCACTCGGCACTCGCAGAGGGGGGGTCAATGAGTGAAAAATAAACCCGTGGCTACAAGTATAATAAATATAGTGCTTTCAAGGTTGCTTACAGGGGGGGAGAGCCGGGACAGGTGTCCAGGGCCGGTGGCTGCGGGGGGGGGGGGGACCCGGATGCTGGTCCACGAGTTCCGCCGGGCCCGGCTCTTCCCCAGCTGTGGGCCTCCCTCACTGCCTGTCCCACACCGAGCTTCTGACGCCGGTGCTCGCCGGGCCTCCCTCTCATGCTGGCGCGCACCGAAAGCTGAGCGTAGCAACTTTTGCTAAATTAACACAAAATTCATGGAACACTAAACAGTTCAGACGTCTGTAATACATACTGTACAGTAAATGTAAATAAGATTCCCAACTCAGAGAGATTCTGTTTAGTTAACTTAGTTACGCAAATATGCACTATTCTCTTGTTCCCTCTGTAATTAAACTCAATAGATACAAAAGCCTTGCATTTGGGGTCACTACTTCTTTCATCTATTTTGTCAAATATTCTTTCATAAAGTGGGTAAACTAACATTCTGATAAATAAAATGTCTAATGGATTCATATAGATGGACATATGTATATAGTACTCTAGGCTATCACAACAATATACTACAATGTGCAGTATTTTGTGTGAACCCTTACCCAGGAATAAGTTCTATTAGGACTGCTGTTGGCATAATGGACCATAACAGTGCTAACTAATCCTCTGTAAAGGCTTCAGAAATACAAATAATCTGTATTCACTCTGATTCTTCAGCAGCATCTATACTCCCTGTGAATGTGTATAAGGAAGTATGACCAATAATCTTTGTAAGACCTTCAAGGTACTGTGTATGTTTAACCATTTCTTCTTCCTCTACTCTGTCCCTCTTCCTTCTTTTATAGCCAACATCGCTCTTTCCGAGCATTATCCATGATACATACACCGGTTATATACAGATATAGCCACAGTTTTGTTAACCTCTGTTGCATTATGGCGAGACACAGATGTAGCAGCTGTTATTGCTCCTTCTGCCATGTTGCAGTGGGACACAACCCGCCAGTGGGAGTAGCCGCCAATTTAAACACTGCAGGTCAAATAATGCTTGCTAAATCTGTACAGTATGTCTGCATTATTAGTGGGTGAGATAAAGCTGGCTACATCTGTAATTAAACTATTCGCTTACATACCCTACTATGTAAACTGCATGCATTATTTGCAGTTTCAACGTTTCAACATTTCTCTAACCAAAACTGAACGTTACTGTAACACTTTGAGTGCTGACTGTGTTAATTAATAATAATTGTTTGTTCTTCTATTTCGCTGCTAGTTTTTGAAGTGAAACTTCCTTAGTGGCGCCTCATTCGAACTGAGGCAAAAATGGATTGTGGAGACAGAAATGAAACGGATGTGACGTCAGTGCTGGCAGTTGAGGCCGGGCTGTGTTCTGGCTCAGCCCGACCCCAACACTGACATCACACCCGCTCCACAAATCAGATGCGCCGCTCCTAACGGCCGCTGCTCCCCCCACATGGCCGATGACATATGCGGCGGCGGCGACAGCCACCGGCGCCACTCCTAACGGCTGCCATTCCCCCCGCACATCCGCTGCCAAGCCGCGCATGCTCAGTAGTCATGGGGACTGGAGGAAAGCCACGCATGCGCAGAAGCGGTTGGCAGCGGCGCCGTTCCCTGCCCGCTGCCGCGGCTGTGGACATCAGCTGTTGACATGTGCTGCCATTCCCCGTCTGCTGCCCGGGACAGCAGAGACCGCCCGACCGGGACAGCAGAGACCGCCCGACCGGGACAGCCCCCCCCTTTCCTAACCCGAATGGGACCTCCCAGCTACAGACTCAGTCACACATGGGCCCGCCTAACTTTCACGACCGCTGCCATGCCGCGCATGCGCAGTTGTGATGGTGCCGCTGAAGGATGCCACACATGCGCAGAAGCGGCTGGCAGCGGCGGCCATTCAGCCCTCCAGTGACGCGGGCATTTGCGGGCCCCCCAGGAAGCGGTGGTACAAAAACCCGGGCGCAACCAGCGCGGACCCCCCCCCGGAACCCCCACACACTGACTGACTCCCCCCGGACCCCCCCACACACTGACTGACCCCCCCCGACCCCCCCACACACTGACTGACCCCCCCGACCCCCCCACACACTGACTGACCCCCCCAACCCCCCCACACACTGACTGACACCCCCCGACCCCCCCACACACTGACTGACCCCCCCAGACCCCCACACACACTGACTGACCCCCCCAGACCCCCACACACACTGACTGACCCCCCCAGAACCCCAAACACACTGACTGACCCCCCAGAGACCCACACACACTGACTGACCCCCCAGACCCCCACACACACTGACTGACCCCCCCAGACCCCCAAACACACTGACTGACCACCCCAGACCCCCACACACACTGACTGACCCCCCAGAGACCCAACCCCCCCAGATCCCCACACACACTGGCTGACCCCCCCAGACCCCCAAACACACTGACTGACCACCCCAGACCCCCACACACACTTACTGACCCCCCAGAGACCCACACACACTGACTGATCACACACACACACCCCCCCACCACACACACGCACCCCCCCCCCACACACACACACCACCCCCCCGCCCACACACACACCCACCATGCCCACACACACACACCCACCATGCCTACACACACACACCACCCCCCCCCCACACACACCACCCCCCCCACACACACCACCCCCCCACACACACCACCCCCCCACACACACCACCCCCCCCACACACCCCCCCCCACACACACACACCACCCCCCACCACACACCACCCCCACCACACACACACCACCCCCCACCACACACCACACCCCCCACACACACACACTCACACCACCCCCCCCACACACACACACCCCCACCCCCCCACACACACACCCCCACACTGCCCCCCCACCCCCACACACACACCACCCCCCCACCACACACCACCCCCCCCACACACACACACTCACACCACCCCCCCCCCCCCCACACCCCCCCCCCCACACACCCCCCCACACCCCCCCCCCCCACACACCCCCACACTGCCCCCCCACCCCCACACACACCACCCCCCCACACACACCACCCCCCCCACACCCACACCCACACACACCCCCTCCCACACATACACACACACACACACACACACACACACACACACACACACACACACACACACACACACTGACATACATACACACTGACTGACTTACACACTGACTGACGCACATACACACAATGACTGACACACATACAGACAATGACTGACACACATACACACACTGACTGACACACATACACACACTGACTGACACACATACACACACTGACTGACACACATACACACAAGGAATTCACACTTAGTGCAAATAGCTAATACAGGGGATGTGTGCCGAGCACGCGCATTATAAGTCAAATTTATTTGCCTTTTGTCAATGAAATTGTATTTTGATTTTTAATTAAAACATCACCAACACAAATACAATTTCTGTGACAAAAGTCAAAGAAGTTTCACTTACTATGCGCGTGCTCAGCACAGCACACACAGCTTTTTTTTTCCGTAGCGCTTTACAGAGACATTTACAGATTCACGCCCTAAAATGTAAAATGGAGAGGGGTTACAACAATAGCACATATTTTGCCACCATCTGCTGTTTTTTTTTATTTAAAAAGAAAATATAGAGCTACAAGCAGTTGGTATACTAGTACAGCATTACATCAAATATAAAAATAGAAAAGCATAATTCCAGTTAACAAAAGAAGACAGAGTCTCATTTTGTTAATGTAATTTCCTAATCTAGTTATCTCAGAAATAGTAAGCCCGGATAGTTGGATTTTATCAGTGATTGTTTCTGGCAGGAAACAAGCAACTGAAAAAGGTCACATCAGAATAAGACATTCAGAACTATTCCCCATATCCGATTTAGCCACAGCAGTGAAAGGGTTAAGTCAGTAATCGTTACACTATTATTGCATGCTATTTGTAACACGCCTGCATGCCTGCAGTTTGAATTAATTTTAGTTAAAAATTAGTTAACATGTAGCATTAAAGCAATGTTATTCAAAAGAAAATACTATTTTAGGCATGTTAATCACATAAAACAACAGTCGTTTTATGACATTGAATCACCTGTTTCCCTGGCCCAGCAGCAGAGGGGGCCAAACTAGCCATCTTGGAAGTTGGGCTCGCCCAACCGGAAGTCAGGTGCAAATTCTGTGATTGGCCAGCCGGGACCATTCCTCTGCCAGGCTTATGCTTAATGGTGTTCTCTTCCCAACTCTCAACAGGACGGTGCCCTAGTCCCCTACCCACACACCTCAACACTCAACATCTTGTCTGCACATCCCTCCCCCTCACACAGGTCAATACTATAGTCCTGAGCCCCAGGAGAACGGTTGGCAGCACTGTATAGAAGGCAAAGTTCTAGTAGATGTATCGATACACAATAAGTACAGTCACATATTTAACAGAGTACATAGCTTTGTGTATACTGTGCAGAAGAGGCCTAGCAGGTACACACTGTTAGATCTATGTTGAACTATCTTTTTATTCCATTAGGAGGTATTTGATCACGTGTGGTATTTATCTACCTATATATACTTTATACTGTATGTGACAGACACCACTGATTTTTTGGGGAATATGTGGATATCTTGCCATGTACAGCACCCAATTTATTTGATAAGTTGATTTGATCTCAAGAATAAATTATAGTAAGCACTGACCCATTTTTGTGCTGTAAAATCCAGCCTGCATAAAATGTAATCTTTCCTTGCTTTATTTATTTGTAATACTGTAATCCTACAGTAGTCATTACACAATAGTGCTTGCACTGTTTATTTAAAATACATTTACTTCCACAGTTGTAATTCCACCTATTAATACAGTAGGTATTTTCTGCCTTGTACTGTACATACTGTATTTCAAATGTCACTTTAGTATTGTGTTTCATGGTCACATTACTGCGGAAAGAAGTATTATTTCTTCCTTGGCAACAATAAGTATACTCATCTGAGCAACAAAACATATTTCAGCAGATCGTCGGGAATTAGGTAATGAAATACACAAAAGAGGTTGTTAAAGTTGAAGTACAGTATATAGTATTTTATTACACATTTGCGAGCTATTAAGTGCTTAGGCTTTCTGGCTACAACTCAATATGCCCTTTTAATATCTTGTTTTATATTCTATGTTCCATATTTGAAACAATTTTTTTTCCACAAATTCTACATTATAAATGAAAAAAGACTCTGGAGCATTGCTTTTGTATGGGCAAAAAGCAACGTACTAGTTGTATCTACATCTTAAATAAAAATGTATAATCCTTATGTCAATTTAAGAACCATGATGGCTCTAAATGCATTGGAATTTATCTCAGTATGTATCCATTTCTTTTGCTTAACACTGTGCACCTGACACTAAGTATTTTTGAATAATTCTTGTGCATTAAAAAAAGACTGTTTTCTACAAGCATTAAATACATATATATAACTTTTATTAATTTGGAACTGGACAGAGTTATTATAAGGTGCATTTTCAAACAGTATCTTATTCATCAACTCCACATGGTATAGTAAATTAGCACCCTTTTATGAGTGCCCACATCTCACTTGTGTATATCTTTGTGGATAACTTTCGACATTGTAATTCAGTAATTTTGACATTGAGTAAAAGGGAAATTGTATCATTAAATCTATTTTAAACCATACCACCCCAGTAAATAATTTCTATATGTGGTACCGAAAAATATTGACGATTATATTACTAAAGCAGCAATCCATTCTGCTTGTTCTTTTAGTGATTTTTAAAAAACATTATTTGAAACAGGGGGTGTTCTAAAACTGAACTGTTGTATCACTGGACTTTATTTGTTGCTGTTCAAGAGAAATAATATGACCAGTGGGGCTATCTTGCTGCAATGGGCTAATAGTATGTCTTATATTTGGGAATATTAAAAAGAAAAGAAAGAGGCGCATGCGCGACGGCAAGGTGCATGGTCGCATAGGTTAGGAGCTCCGTGCCTCGCTATACAAAAAACGAAAGCAGAAACCTACAATAAACGACTAAACTACTGACAATTATCTATTTTGCTGCAATGGGCTAATAGTATGTTTTATATTTGGGAATATTAAAAAGAAAAGAAAGAATAATCCCAGTCATTCAAATACTATTTAGCAATTTATCATATACATATGTACCGCACATAGCAACATTTTGAATACAACATTACAATTGATACATTGTTTCACATATTAAAATTCATATGGAGTCTGACCTGTTTCAAAGTTAATGATCTTACCAACTACAATCAATCCTCCGTCTTAAATAGTATCTAATTAATAAAGTGCATGAAAGTGGAGATGTGCACGATCAGAGAAAAAACACAATGCACTAATAGGTTTACAAATCCAAAGGGAACAGTTGTTCCCTTTGTTCTCTATCCAATATCTATATAGACACAGCAAAAAAATAATCCTGTACAATACACCCAACCTGCATAATAGCCCTTACTCCCGTCATATAACTATGAAGGAATAATAATTGCAATTAATGAACCGCCACAGAGATGAGGACCACAGGTGTCTCGAGTCTCTGCACATATTTTGGAATAGGGCACAGTTCCAATACTTAACATGGATAAGGAGAGTCGTGATGCGCCAACAGGAATTCCAATCCGCTATAGTCAACAAAATGAACACTGTAATCAAGTAGGGCATGTTCTGGACATGAATAGAAGTCATCTTAGTAGGCCAGTATAATTCTGCTTCTGACCTTGCTGCTGCCCTACCATGTATTCACATCCAATGGCATTTTGTACTGACGTACTTCATCCAGAGATCATTCACGTTGTAACCAGGCACACTCCATATGCATTTTAATAAGTGACACAATGTATTGTTTGTAATTTTGTATAGGAAATGTTGCCATATGCGGTATATATTTATATAAGTGGCTACTGTCACTTTTTACACTATTTACAGTATATAGTACTGGGATCATTCATTAGGCAGAACAAGATAGTAAAAACAAATTGTGTTTATTTTGGTAAACCCATGTACAACAAGAAGAAGTACACAAGGAACAGTTAATAATACACTTACTGGAGGTCTGGGGGGAAAAATAGGCTTTCCTAGGTAGAGGGTGCCCGCTTGGATGAGCTTACCCTGGCCATGATATACCCCGGGTTCTCCTGGTCCTCTTTTAGGCTTCAATTCCTAGCCGCCACTGGTCTGTTCCATTTTGAGAACTTGGGTGCAAAAGACGGGATTTCGTCTCTGCGAGGCAAACTTTTCAGGCTTCCAAATGAAGCCGGTCACTCTATTATTTTGAATAGAGCAACTTTGAAAAGCCCGCCATAGCTTCATCGACTCACCTCTAATTGGTTGGCTTGGATGGACTTGTTCCCTCTCTTGGTCAGTACCTTACATACACTCCGCTGGGCTATCTGCAGAATGGAGAGGGAAGGAGCAGCCAATCAGAGCGTGGGAATTTCTACCTGTCAGCCAATAGAAAGAGGGGCTCGACCCCGGATGATGTCAGAGGAGTTGTCGTGCCCAGCAGGCTCGAAAAGCCGGATGCGCAGGAAATATGATTTTAGCCAAAGGGAGAGCAGACTCTATGGCTGCATCCTCCCTGGCTAACTCATTGCTACCTGCAGGGACTGTACTAAAACTGTACATTAATTAGAACTGGGATATACAGATACTCAACTAACAATCCTTGGCAAAGGTAAAACATTTGATCAACAAGTTTCTGGAAACTACAAAAGGTGTCCCTGCAGGGTGCCCTTTGTAGTCCGGACCTAGCCATTCGCCCTTTCCTCGCTCACCAAACATTTTCACACCTGGACATCTTCTCCCCTTTGAACTATGCACCCTATGCAGACTTGCTGGCACCTTAACTAGTTGACTGGCAATCTGCATAGACCCTTATAAGAAATGTATCAAACCTAATAAAATATACTTTAATTCATGGGGGATATTGGGGAGACTCATGACTGTAAGGGACTTAGGACTGGGATAGTGGGGCTCAAAACTCAGGAGTCTGGGGAACGCTGGACATGCCCAGTGTAATTCTACTCGCGTACCGGGAAATAGTGCCTGCACGTCGGGTAGAATGAAGGTAACACCGGTAGTTCTGGACCCTGAACTCCTGCAAACAAAAGAATTGCATTCTTACCCAAATATCCCACCTAAAACTTACACACATCAAGTTTCATGAGTCTGGGGGTAAAGGGAACATCGAAAGTGGAAAAGCAGGGGTCACTTTAACTTTACATGTACATATACCTGGCCCTTGGCTTATAGTGCTGGGTAGCTGCCAGGGACCCAAGGGCAACCAGAGGGCTTAAACCTTTATTACGAAGCCTGGTTACCCTTGCCCGTCACAGCTACATTATGTCAATAAATGGTATTTCAAAATGCACTACTATTGGGATTATTCTTTTTCTCCTTTTTAGTATAACCTTATTAAATCCCAAGTGCTCCATCCACTATTTTATTATATTGAATACCTCAGATAAAACACCAACTTTGAGTTTGCATCTAGAAACCCTCCTTTTGTTCATCTTCTATTGGGGAGCCCTGAGAGCCATTTTGTATTTTTTAACCTGCGGCAAGTAGCTCAGAAGAATCCCAATCAGATTATGTAAACAAATCTATATAAAATCAATTTTGTGGGTATTTGTGTTTAACCTCGTCAGTGCTGAATAGGTCAGAAATGGATTGCTCTGCAATACATTGTTTGTCCAGCCGCAGAATATGGGATCCGTCATAGCAACAGCTAAAATCAAATTAAACATTGGACTTGGCTCGTGACTGAAGATTGTGCATAATATTCTTGCTTAATTACATGCTGATGAGAAGTAATTTTGTGACTTTTACACTGTTGCATGCCACCGTTTTTGAGAGGGCATACTGTTCCCATTCAATTACACTGAAATTGAAATGAATATCAATACTAAAACTGTACATTAATTAGAACTGGGATATACAGATACTCAACTAACAATCCTTGGCAAAGGTAAAACATTTGATCATCAAGTTTCTGGCAGATCCAGGCAAAAAAAATAACTGGAACTCTGTGGAACTCTGTGTTACCAGATAAGTCTCAGAATCATTGCATTTCCATTCAGAAAGTAACAGCATGCATTGTCTCCTACAAGACCATGGCCTTATGCTGCCGCATCTCCAAGAACACCAAGTCACGCTACATCTGCATGTACACTTTTCATGAACTGGTTACACACCCCTCCACCTGTCTTAAATAAATGCTATACATTGATCATTAGTCAGAGGATGCCATAAAAGAGAAAAGTAACACTTATGCCTGGATACATCCTATTTTTTTTATATTTATGTCAGGAAATTGTTTATAAATCCATGCTTTTGAAATGTCCACGGTATAGCTCACAAAGAGGAAAAGGTAAAAAAATGCATTCTTACATGACAACAAAGGGGGCAAACTGCACTGTAAAACACACTGGGCCTTGTCTATTAGCTTCACTAGTGCAGATTCCATTAAATTAGCATTTATTTGGCGATATCGCAGCTTACAGAGTAAAACCTTATGGCGGATATGTACTGTATCAAGCATCGTAAATTGTAGCATTGCTTCTTAACTGGTGAGAATTGCATAACTTACCCACTCTTGAATAAAGTAATCACACGTAGACAAACTATGGAGTAAAAATCCATTGACAGCTCTTTTAACACACAAATTTCTCCAAGGATCAGTCAGCTGCTCCGACCACTGAATCAAAAACCAATAAAATAACCATGGCTCATACCCCATACAGTATTACCAGTGGACGCATCAAGCATGGTGACCCAACAAATACACAGCAGCAGAGGATGCAGGCTCAAGTCCCGCCGGGCTTGACATGAAGACACTATTTACACAAGACCAAGCAATACATACATGGACTACCCAGACAATTCTCTGAAAAGACAAAAATAAATCCTGCTATAGCATTCTTCAAAGTAAAAGGAAGGGGCTGATCATAAGAACAGGTGAATAATGGAGATGTAAAGGAATTTGTTTGCTTACTGATACTGCATAAATATCTCTAATATGCATGGGATTTACTTTTTCAAACATCAATCTAGTTGGTTAGGACTGTGCTTGAGGGTGTGGTGTGTTAGGGATAGTGTAAATACCATAGCTTCCAGTCTGTGTTGAGTAGTATGCATGCAGTATCTTGGGCTGGTTTGTTTATACACAACACATTGCAGCAACATCCTGTAATGCCTGTTAGCTGAATAAATCATAGTTTTTTTTAATAAGTTTACACCTTATCTAAGGGTCTGGAATCCAGTAATCTCAACAACTCCATGAAACAAAATAGATTTTGATTCCTGGGCTACAAAACATATTTTGGGGGAAAAAAAAGGTATAATGTCTGTTTTGGCGTGGAAGTAAAAGAGATTGCGTTTTTTAAGTGAGTTTAGTTCCCCTCGAATGCTAGTCAGGGTCATCAAAATGTTCCTCTTAGAGCAGAGATGCTCATGACTTGGGGCTATCAACAGACCAGGTTTTTATGGCAATATATATACTGTATATATATATATATTAAATTTTTTCTATTATATATATATATATATATATATATATATATATATATATATATATATATATATATATATATATATATATATAAAATAGAAAAAATGTAATGCTTGGTGCACTCAAAAGAAATAGAAGAAATACTTAGCTTCCCATGGATCACCAACCGGGCCAGAAGAACATATAGATAAAGAGAGATCCGCAGCACTTGCCTGTAGATATTCAAAATTCAATGTATTAATACAATCTGGCAAACAACATGCCAAATGTGTGGCACCCGCACTGGGTGCCGCCCATTTTTCATGTTATTTGCCAGATGGTATTAATAAACTGAATTTTAAATATCTACAGGCGAGTGCTGCGGATCTCTCTCTCTCTCTCTCTCTCTCTCTCTCTCTCTCTCTCTCTCTCTCTCTCTCTCTCTCTCTCTCTCTCTCTCTCTCTCTCTCTCTCTCTCTCTCTCTCTCTCTCTCTCTCAAAATCAGTTTTAAGCACTGTACAGTACAGTACATGACCCCTCAAGTATCTTCAAACTGCTGAGCTCTTATGTAAATAGCTCCATCCCAATGATAAGTGCTTATTAGGGGTTTTGCTATCGCTTATAGCCTGTGCATATTCACTGCAAGTATATTGAAATCGCTATTACAATTTATTTAAATGCAATCAACAGTGGCTCAAATTGGCTGACACCTTGTGGAAAAGGAAAATTAGTGATATGTACAAACATGGAACTTTGACAATGTTCCTTCCATTTTAGTATTTGTCTATGCAATTTAGGTAAGATTGAGTCTCATTTGCCTTATAGCCTTGTTAAATGATAACACCTGTTGATGGAACACTTTGCCATATGCTTTGACTAAAGAATGAAAGTGCTGAGATCTAAAATACCTTTGCCCTTTCTGATTAGTCTGTACAACAACCAGAATGTAATTTCCTTCTCATCATGTGCGCTCAGACATTTTTCATTCCGTGATGAGTTCCCAAGGCATTTACCTAATAAGCAAGGTTATTAGAGATTCTCAGGGGGTGTTCATTATGCACCTTTAACGAACCCTCCGAGCAGCTTTACAAAAATGTGTTCTCAAGTTAGGAGTATATTTTGCAGATTTCTTTTCAAGTTTAAACAAAAAATGCCAATTGGACAGATATAAGGTAAAACATGATATACAATTCTTGTTGTGTATTGCCTTAAGCAACCAATCAGTAAATAATGTGGAATACATCAAAATAACTAATAATATATTTGCTGAAATAAATTTAGCTACATAGGTAGAAAAAATGAATCCATTATTATGAAATATAAAAATATTACAAAGAGAAGAATTGTAAGAGCACAATATTTTTAGTAGACAAAGCAGTTTTTGTAAAGTACAGAAAACATACTTTGTTGAATGGAAACAAAAGTATATGTATTATATGGAATTAGTGTTACATATTTATTGCTATTTTTTTTACAAAGTTATGATAATCCCACCTGCATTAATTATTAAACCTAACGTTCTAAAATGGACCTACATATATTTTACCTTATTTATAAAATTACCCCAATTAATAGGGTTGTGCAAATGTCTTAACATTTTTGCAAAAGGTCATATTGCTTCATAATGACAAAAAAAAACAGAATGCTCCCTAGATTACCACTAAATGTTGCAACTTTTGCCAGAATTTTGCTCAAATGGAAGTATAGGTCACATGGTTCTACTTATGTAAATGTCTTCAAATCTGATTTGTGTTTTTTTTTTTTTTTGCTGTAATAAGTATTGGTAAATTTGACTTTGAAATAGAGATGACCCAAATTCTTGCCGGATTCTCTGTGGTTGGTCATTTCCTTTCAGCCACGAAATTCAACAGCTCAGTCTCAAATAGGTAGACTCTCCTTTGCCCCCTCCATTTTCTCCCCTCCCTATTTCTCTCCACCACGCCTCTCTCTTTCACCCCCTCCAATATTTCATGGATTAGAAATCTGGCTGAAATGAATTTTATTGAAGAATCCAGATGGATTTTTTAATGACTATTCCGGCTTTGTATTCCAGTATGTGGATCAGATTTTGGTAAAACCAGTGCTGAAAATCCAGAGAATTGATTCTGACAGTGTCACCAATCTCTATTCGCAAACTGCAGTGAGTGCACAGTATGTGTGTGGAGAGTGTAATACACATTTTGGGGAATATTTTATTTTTTAATCAATCTGGTGCTTCAGGGGCTATTGTGGTTACCGGTTGCTTTAAAAATAAAATATATTGGGTTTATGACAGGTCACGACTCTTCCTAGGTCTGTCCAGAGCCTCAAAGATGATTTAATTGGTAGGATATCCCTTATGGGCCACTAAAAGTATCAGATGTGTAGTATGGGGCTGATGAGATAAGGGCAGTTATTTTGCCAGAAATTAGATTAAAATATGGCTCTCTTGCCATTTTTATTAACAGGATCCTTTTAGAGGTACTTTCAAAGCATTCTCTGGAGGGATCTGCAAGGTTCAGGGGGCGTGGCTAATAGTATTCCACCATTTATTAAAAATTAGGATATCTGGTGATAATCTCCACGCTACAGTATAAAGTTCAAATATCTGTAATCGTTGCGATGAGACCACACACGACATGAGTAAGAGGTGCCAAGGACAGATATCCATTTGTCACTCAAATTTAGGAGCAGGTCTTGTCCATCATAATCGCCTGAATTCATTGATATGACTCATGTGTGTCTAAGTGTTAGAGAAAGGAAGTCATGACTGTTTTTTTTTTATATCTAGGCACCTTGTAAATGTTCTTTTAGGGCAAGGTTTTTTTCGTCATAACCATCAACCTAGCAGCTGATTTACGAAAGCGGTGGGCTTATGTGGTTTCAATAGGGAAAAAATAGTACATAAGTTTTAGGAAGTTATTATGAAAAACAGAATTCAACATAGGTGTGTTTTGGGCCAAACATGTGAATTTTCATATTTCTATGCCAGCGACATCTCTAGGGTAAAACCTTTGACATATGATAAATATTGTATAGGGATTTCTGTTTTATGTTTTATCCTGTTATTTTAAGAAACTTCTGAATTTACTGTAGTTGTATGTTCTTGTAATTATTTTTCTCTGTAATATATATATATATATATATATATATATATATATATATATATATATATATATATATATGTAATGTATATATATATACAGTGCTTCAGATTTAATAAATAATGATTTAATAAATAATGCTTTGGGGCTCTCAATGAACTGTCGCACACTCTGGATAGAGTATTTACATTTTAAGACACCTTTTGCTACAACATATTTTTGTGTGTTAAGTGCATAGTTTTTTCGATAATAAACAGGGACCGGAGACCCGGGCAGATATATTAATTTACATATTTTGCATAATTTCTTCGTGGTGGGAGCGTATACATATGATTGCAATTAAGTAAGGGGTTAAAATTAACTTATTAACTGTACCTTGTGCAGGAGAAAGGTGAGTTGGTTAGAGTAGCCATGTGTATTAACCCTTGTTTTATATCTAAGTCACGTGCTCACTTAGATAGTATATGGGGACAGATTGAGGGGAGATATTGTTGATTTGAGGACCTTTGCAAAGGTGAAAAGAGGGCCAGCATGTGAGTTGTGTATTAACCCTTGTCCCGTATGCAGGTCACATGCTCACAGGTGTGCCATACACTTACACATTTGATGGTGCCAGTGTGTGTTTGTCTATAAATGTTGTGGTTGTGCATATGTATGTCAGTATATCACAGTGTGAGTCATTACAGAGCATAAGCCAATAATGTATATATATATATATATATATATATATATATATATATATATATATATATATATATATATATATATATATATACATTGTGGCACAGTATAGCTCGATGTCTGCTGTGAGTACTTTCTATGTTTACCAGGCTAATACAATGCAGTTCCAAAGTCTCTGTCACAAATTTGACCTTCTGATCTCTTGTACCACTTGACTAAACATATATGTAAGATCAAGAAAATACTTGAAATTGTGCTCTGGGTGAATACACTAAAGGTATTGCAAACATTGCTATTATTAACAGAAATGCTTCATTAAACTTACCAATGGTGTAGCATCTCTTGAGTTCCCCTCTCCTGGGATGGCGTTTTTGAGCATTAGTAGTATTGTTGTGTTCTTCTTCTGAAATAGTTGTCTTGGCAAGAGGTGACAGTTTACTTGTTTGTGGTACTTGTGTATCTGTCAGAGGGTTATACTCCTGTGATGTAATGTCCACAGATTGAGACTTTTTCTTCAACCTGAAATGAAAACAATTTTTTTTTATCAGATTATAGCAAAATGGAATGTAACGCTCATGATTTTCACCTCCAGTTTCCAGCCAAGAGTTGTTTAACAAGTATGATTCCCACTGTGACAAAGATAATGTACTGTACCGATGAACTAAATAGTACTATTTTAGTTCATCCTTTCAACCATGCATTTTACTGCACCAGTCAGATTATTAAAAAAACACATTATAATAAAACACAGGGGGGAGCAAATCTCACCCATGATATGTCTGGCTGGGAAGAAAATATGAATTGATGTGGTTTAAATGTAGAGTGCTAAGTTTTGAGTATCACATCTTCTGTCGAATAAATCATTGCAGAGCATCTGTACTACATTGATAGCAGTGCTTACGGACTTCCATTTGGGAACCATAGTTTATGGAGTTAACGTAGAGTAAGTGTACTCAAGCACTGCACTTATGCTGCATGAACTCTGGAAACTATCATTCTCAATAGGAACTCTGTAAGCACTTGCGGCTTCACAAAGGCAGTTATGCGACATTTACATACATTGTGTAACTATTGCTGGAAGTTTAAAAAAACTGGGATTAGAATAACAGACACTACTGTACATGTATAGGATAATTCCTTTCTCCAGCCCCCTAAATAACCTACTGTACTGGGCTAGAAGAAAATATGACCTTGTGTCACTGTGCCGAAGTATATTCTGGCCCATGACTTTCCTTGGTATGACATTGATGGAGAGTTAAAGCATTAAAATGTCAATCACTGATGAGTTTGGTGAAGACACACCCCAAAATTAGTTGTAGCACCTCGTAAGTCTTGGCAGTTGCACACACTAGTTTTCAGGGGCAGTAGGGTGAGCTTTTTATCAGGTCTTGCCCAATCAGGCCCGGCCCTAGCTACACCACTGAAACACAGCTACTCATCATAACATGAGTGCTACAGCCGTGATCAGCAACCATGGGGGCAAGAGCAAGTCTGTAGCTGCATTTGGATATAATACTCACTAGGAAACAGCCAGGCTGATTGGATGGTTATAACATGTGCAGCCAGGCCTGGTTTTGGCTACCAGTCTGCCCTCCCAGTCATGTAAGCCCTGGTAACAGTGCAGGCAATGACAAGACCAATCCTGGGTTTTGCCCACAGAGGAAGCTTCCTTGAGTGACAGTGGAGGAGGTGGAACAAGGCCTTTGTTCTGCCCAATCCTGGGTTCAGATCTGGTACCTTCCTCCCACTGTAGTTAGGGGGCTGCACCCCTAAATTTACGCAGTTGTCTCTACCCTTGAGAGAGACAGGTAACACAGAGGGGTGTCTGCGCATTGGCATCTCCTGTTCCTCTTCCCCTTGGGGGAGAGTGATTACTATACCCCTGGCTTTACTAGAGGGACAGGGAAGAGTAAGGACTGCTTCAGGTGCCCTTGGCCAAGAGTGGAGGCCCAGGGACCATCCTGAGGTTGGAGGCCTGTATTGAGCTGTGCTGAGCAGATATCTGTGTTATACTGTGTATGCAGGGGAATAAACCGGTTCAAGTTAACTATAACTCCTGCCTGGTGTGCTACCTTTCTAGGGGGAGTGGAGTACTACGTTACGTCTCTAGGAGATGCTTGCACACATCTGGAGTCGCTGTATCACCAGAGGTAAATATTGGTAATGTAGCCCAGAAGCCTGTCCAGATGTCCCAATATCACCGGTGAACCACTCAGCATCCTGTGAGCCAACAGGTAGCATGCATCATACACCGGGTAACAGGGGAATCTCCCAGAGGGTGAGGGAAACACTGTTACACATGCTTTGTAGAAAACATATGCATTTTAAGCACTAAGTACTTCCATTGACTAAGTAATTCCTTGACTGACTCTCTAGGAAAAAAAATTATGACTTAATTGTGACCATTGAAGTCATATAAATATGTAATTATCTTGGCACCAGAGAGTCATGCACAAGTCATGCCCTTTTCTAAATTTGTATTACACTCCACATACTTGTCAATTCAGATGCTTTAAAACATTGTACTGTGAGACAAATTATGCCCAATTGCGTGCAGGATTAAAAAAATATCTTTTTATTCAGAAACTTGGTATGAGTAATATCTGCAGATGTATTTCTTATTTCACCTCAACAGAATTGTCGCTTTTTCTTTTCATAGTCTCTCGCATGCATTTTTTTTTTTTCAGATTACTATGTGACTTCTGATACCTTCATGGGCATTTGTTAGGCTGCAGGATTATAGCAGCATTATTCAAAATGGCAGAAGTCTGAAAAGATTTGCAGAGATTCCAAAATATCAGATTTATGCTGTTGTTTGACTTTTATGGTCACAAATGTGATTAAAAACCTTTTTCTCTGTGATAAATACGTTAGTAGCTTTTATCTTCTTTTTTTTATGTATTTTTCTACTAAACTGCCTGTATGGTATAAACCATTTGTTGTGATGGTTACTACTAGCATTAAAATAATTATTTCAAGCAACAGATTTGAGATAAACATCAGACTGAATCTTTAGATGTTCATCTACTGATAGCTTTAAATCTATATATTGTCTTAAATCTAGAAACGCAATAGATTGAAATTAATTCTAAGGTACATTTCAATATTGTTATTAAGATACTTAAATAAATCAACAAGTTCACACTGTTTTCCTTCCCAGGTGATGAGAATATCATCTATGTAACGGCCATGGAAGACAAGGCCCACCCCAAATAGATTATTAGGCCTTACTGATTGGTCTTTTTATTGGCCCATAAAAAGGTTTGTGTGACTTGGGGAAAACCTGGTCCCCATGGCTGTCCTACATACTTCCAAATAAAAATCTTCCTCATTCAAAAAATGATTGTGACTAAGAACAAATTGTAGACTGGCCAAAATAAATAATGTTTGTATTTTGTTTAGGAGGCAAATCCTGAATCCAAGAAATGTTGTACTGCTTTGATTCCTATTTCATGATTAATATGTGTACAGTGACTGTGCGTCACAGGTGGCCCATAGATAAATATATTTCTGCACAAAATATTTGTAATCAATCTTACGTATAGTATCTTTAAGATATGATTTTAACTGAAGAACATGTTTCTGTAAAATGAAATCAACATATTGAGACATTGAAATCAACATATTGTCATTGAGTTGATCGCAAAAATGATGGACTTACCAGGTGGATTCATCTTACTATATATTTCTGAAATCACTGTATGCCTGTCTGTCTGTCCTCTGTCCCTAGGGGAAATCGCATTGGAGCTTTGGTACGTCACTCCGCCTCAGGCCAATGAGATGGCTCCCTTGGCCTGCCCGCCCCCGCACACCTCTCATTGGCCTGAGGCGGAGTGATGGGCCAAAGGTCACACACACACACACACACACACACACACACACACACACACACACACACACACACACACACACACACACACACACACACACACACACACACACACACACACTGATATTGATATTGAATTATAATTCCTCCACCGTTATCAGCCGACCTTATAAACTATATTTGACATTTCCTGTAATTCATGTAGGCATATAAATTCACCCGGTGTCAAAAAAATTCTATAACCCTTCCTATCTCTACACATATAAAGAAATCCTTCACCACTATTGCATAAAATGTGTCAGTAAAATTATCTATATCCCTCTAGGGGCTGGAACAATGCAGTTAGGGTGCTTTCCAGTCC
Organism: Ascaphus truei; assembly: GCF_040206685.1. Lineage (NCBI taxonomy): Eukaryota > Metazoa > Chordata > Amphibia > Anura > Ascaphidae > Ascaphus > Ascaphus truei. The sequence goes on from NC_134484.1 coordinate 58,899,555, forward strand.
ACAGAGAATTAAGTTCTCAAAGAGAAGCAAGCATTATCTTTTAACTAATGGACTTAATCAGACTCCTTGAGTGAACAAGGAAGTGGTTTAAAAGACGGACTGAAAGCTGCTATGCTGAGAGACTGTTTTCCCCAGAGAAGGGGGAAGATAGAAGTGCTCCCCAACTGCAGAAGCTGGTTACAGAGGAACTTACAGAGGAGTTTCTCTGGGCTCAAGTGGGGGCTGAGTTCCCCAAAGAAGAAGGACGACAAGGCCGTGCTGAAGCAGGGATGTCTGCTCCAAAAAAAAAGGACTAAGATAAGCAAAACCCTTATTATTGTATGCAGAGACTGTGTTAAACTGTGGCATATGCCAGGGCATGTTTTTGGCTTGGGAACACGCTTAGCTGGCCATACAGTTAGTGAGGGCGAAAGCTATGGTGTAGTTAGCTTTCCCTAAAGGGAATAGGTGTTTATTTTCTATGATTTAGCTTTCTTAAAGGGACGGTGGGCCTGGTATATGATTTAATCCCTGTAAATAAAACCCCTGCAGTTAGACGTTATACAGTGTTTCTGGCCTTAAATTGGGACAAAAGAGACTGCAACGTGGTCTGGACATCACAATATATAATATACATACACAGTTGTGTGAAAAAGAAAGTACACCCTCTTTGAATTTTATGGTTTTACATTATAGGACATAATAACAATCATCTGTTCCTTAGCAGGTCTTAAAATTAGGTAAATACAACCTCAGATGAATAACAACACATGACATATTACACCGTGTTATGATTTAACAAACTTGCGCAAACTTTTTGAGTTGCGGTCCCCTTCCTGGGAGCTGCAGCGTTCGCGCCCCCTCCCGATGGCTCAGCGTCAAATGACATCGCAGATCATATGATGCCATGTCACTTGACTCTACCGCGGCATTTGAAGTGTTGCCATGGTGACGCGTGATGTGACATGATGTGTTGCCATGGTGACGCGTCGCCAAAGACCCGGCTGGCAGCAGGTAAGTGAGTTACAGAGGCTGCACGCCTCCCTGGCATTTAATTTAAATGCCGTACGGAAGAGCGCGGGGCCTCTGTAACCGCCCACGCCCCCACTACAAATTATCCTGCCCCCCCCTGGGTGGCACACCCCCAATTTGCACACCGCTGATCTAACATAGTACTCCGTTCTCTCTTGAAATCCTCATCACTATTAAAAGTCTTAGATTAGTCTTAGATTAATTTTGTCTAGATAATGTTGCAATAGGGGAATATGCCACCATTATTTCATCTCATCCTTACGTACAATTTCCAATGTAAGGAATTGGGTCAGATGCAAGATTCCGTCATCAGGAATATTACAAAATTAATTTCTAGATAAGGGCTATGATCTCAAATTAATTCATCCTTTCATTAAAGCAAAATTGATAGTCAGATTGTCACTTTTAGAAAAATCTACAAACAAGAAACCTGTTTCAAATTCTAACTATGATAAATCAACTATGTTTATTACCAGGTTTAATAAGTCAGCCCAGGATATAAGAAATATATTGAATAAGAACAGGGACATTTTAACCTGCAACCCTGTTTTCAAATTTCAGCTACTCCAAATACAGTATTATCTTATGCACCAAGTATGCATCCAAATATGCACCAAGCATATATACTGTAAAGTAGCTACTGTCCCGGCCAGCTTTATTCTAAAGCTTGCCGGGTTAAATGCGGGCCAACCGCGTGGCTTGTCTCCGATTACAATCGGAGTTTCCCGCGCGGCGGCCGCTTCAACAGATAAGCGCTAATGGCGCTTATTATTGAAAGCGCCCGAGGTGCGGGAAAACCGTCCGAAAACGGCCGAAGATAGCCACGCGCCGCCCGCGGGTTAAAAATACCCTCGGAGGCAGCCGCTTTAGATTAAAGCTGGCCGCCACTGTACAACTATTTAAAATAAAATGGTAATTTGCACTGACAAATCCAAACCAAACAGTAATTATAAATGTGGGAATAACATATGCAATAAAGAAGTTTCAGGGCGCTCGCATAGACTTGTATAAATTGTATTTATTATGAAAAATGGTCAACATTTCGGTCCCAACCTGGAATAACATATGCACCACGTGCAATCACATTTTGGATAAAAGAGGTAGACGTATTTTCTTCATTTGTTAATGGTGAAATTTGTCCAATGAAAGGGTGTATTAATTGCAATACTGTACCTCCTATGTGGTGTATATGCTCACATGCATTTGAAGGCTCCAATACAGGGAGAGCCACATATTCTCTCAAAACTCATGGAATATCGAAACATTTTTTAAATCATGAAGACTGAAATCCCAGTGGTCTTGCTGTCATGGGTCTTGAGCATGTCCCCCTTCAATCATTTAGGAGGGGTTAGATTCAAGACCCTATGCAGATAGGAGTCATTCGATTTACAATATGGCAACAATGGCACCTGGTGGGCTACATGAAACTGCAGATGTCAATGTTTTCACATAGATATTTACTTCTGGTAATTGTCTGCTTTTTCTTAATAATTTTATTATTTGTTTAAGATTTTTTAAGTGCTATAGATCATTAAATGCATTTTGAAATGTGTATATCTGGATGTGTGTCTTTCTGTGTGTGCCTCTCTCTGTGTGTGCTCCTGCGCATTGTATTTTATGTCTTTATTTATATAGCGCCAAAAGTGTACTCAGCGCTTCACAAAGAATACAGTACAGGGAATTATAATAATACAATAAGTGCAGCAAAATAAGACAATAGGAAAGGAAATTCCTGCCCCGAAGAGCTTACAATTTAAGAGGTTTAATGGGAAACTTACAGAGACAGCAGGTGAGGGAGTAAGTGCTGTAGATGGCAGTGCTTGGTCACAATGGGTGGTAGGAGTGACTGAGTGTGGAACATTAGCCACGAGGGCAGGCTATTGGGATGCTTGATTTGTGGGGTAAAATTTAAGGAAGGTCAGTGTTAAATGAAAAGGTTAACACCATTTACAGGGGAAGAGGTGGCAGGGAGGCATGAGTGAGATCAGGTGTGTATGTCTGGCTTCAGGCTTAGGGAAGATCCCCAGCAGCAGGAAGGAGTAGATAGAGGGTGTGAATAGAGGATTTGTGTGGGTGTTTTTTATTGAGGGGTAAAGAAGTTGTTGGAAGAGAGGTGTATAAATAATGGTGCAGTGGGGAGTGGAGATGTTGTAGAGAACAGAAATGCTCACAAAGGAGTGAGGAAACAGTAAACAGAAAAAGAAATAGGGAGGGCATAGTGAGATGCAGGAGGAGAGAGTTCCAAGGTACTGGAGGATAAAAGTGTACAAATAAATCACAGATGTTAAAAGTTAATGTCTCACATTGGCAACGTTGTAATGCAGAGTCCAGATGTTCCTCCAATCTTCACCTCCAAATTCACCTCCAAAATTAACTCTTGTAGACACTTTTGATGTACACTTTTGATGTTACACAGCCTTATGGCTAAACAGCCATGCTACAGTGACTTAAGTACCCTATTCACATGCATTTGACTAACACTTAAGGGAGGGGTTTGTCTAGTCAACTCATACTTACAAAATAGTTAATTAGATTATCATTTCTCTCTCAATTGATAGGAATCAGCTCACAAACATACCCCAAAAGCCAATTAAATCTTAATTTCTCTGGTTGGTAGAATGCAGCTCACAAACATACCCCAAAAGCCAATTAAATCTTAATTTCTCTGGTTGGTAGAATGCGCGCAATGTAGACTGGTGCACATGTGCACCAAGCCAGCGGCTGCTGCGCATGAGCCCTGAGCTGGCGGCTGCTCCGCCGGCTGACTCAGTGCATGTGCGGGACCCGTTGGCTGCCACTGCGCATGAGTGTGAAGTAATTATCCAGCCTTCTTCATCTGTTTATACGCGGCCTAACGGATCCGCGATGTGTCTGCGCATGCGCGGCCCTTGTGTGGTCATGCGCAATACAGTGCTTCCGCGACCATTTTCATCCCCATGAAGGAGATTTGCAGCAATGGAATTTTTTAAGTGCCAGGTAAGAAGTTTCACTTTAATAGGCAGGGGACAATTATTGTTAAGTAAAATAACAGGAGAAACCAAGGGAAGCTGCAAGGGACTGCAGTACTACATGCAAAAGCAATAATAGCAAAAGACAAAATAATAAACAGAGGGGCAAAATAGTGCAAAGGACATACAAGACAAAAAATAAGAAGGTACCCGAATGTCTGCAGAACTAGGAGCCAGAGTGAAGAGGAACAAGGAAAGATGCAGCACTAGGGAACAAAGATTTGATAAAGTGCCAATTGTGCACGAAACGCGTAAGAGTGTTTTTTTATCCCTCTGTCTTTTGCTATGTGCTAATAAGCTACATTTATTTCACTGTCAGTAATTCAGCCCTGAAGCCTTTCATTGCATTGTGCACCGCTACTTTTCCCCCACTGCTGATTATTCCACACAGAGCTGGAGCACGGCAACAGAAGTGTGTGAGTACCTAAAACCAGTCCCTTTTTAAAAGGAAAATGGCTTATATTGTCATGCACTGTGGACTATATTGACTTTATATATTGTGTGTACTACAAAAGACATTATCTAAAGGAGAGACACATATATCATCTTTAAGTCTCTCCCCATGGGGGTAAGACTGTCCCTTATTATTAATACTATATATACTGTTGTCACACACCACCTCAATCAAAATCAATACTTCCCATCTAGAGCCTTCCTAATTGAATGTGGACTTTTTTTTTATTTCTTTGCACAACAGTCTCTTCTACATATATTCAAGAAACTGTACAAAGATTTTTTGATGCACTGATTTTGGACTATGCCCCGTTTTTTCTTTATGTGTGAGTCGGGGGGGGGGGGGGGAAGGAAGGGAGGACGGGGAAGCTGTGTGTGTATATTGGGGAGAAGCTGTGTGTATCTTCGGGGGAGCTGTGTGTGTGTCTGTGGGTGGGGAGCTGTGTGTGTGTCTTGGGGTGGGGAACTGTGTGTCTTGAGGGGGAGCTCTGTGTGACTTGGGGGGAGCTGTGTGTGTGTGTCTTGGGGGTGGGGAGCTGAGTGTGTGTGTCTTGGTGGGGGGAGCTGTGTGTGTGTCTTGGGGTGGGGAACTGTGTGTGTGTCTTGGGGGAGCTGTATGTGTGTCTCAGGGGGAGCTATGTGTGTCTTGGGGGGAGCTGTGTGTGTGTCTTGATAGGGGAGCTGTGTGTTTGTCTTGGTGGGGGGAGCTGTGTGTGTCGGGGTGGGGGAGCTGTATGTGTGACTTGGTTGGGGAGCTGTGTGAGTCGGGGTGGGGAGATGTGTGTGTGTCTTGGGGGGGAGCTGTGTTTGTCTTGGGGGGGAGCAGTGTGTGTCGGTAAAGGGAGCAGTATGTGTGTCTTGGGGGGGAGCAGTGTGTGTGTCTTGGGGGGGGAGCTGTGTGTGTCTTGGGGGGGAGCTGTGCGTGTGTCTTGGGGGGAGCTGTGTGTGTCTTGGGGGAGAGCTGCGTGTTTTATGGGGGGACATTAAGTGAGTGACCGAAAGAGGATGTGTGAGAAAGGTGCAGGAGTCAGAGGGGTAAGAAGAGGGGGTAAGAGTTGGGGTAAGTGATAGAGAGGAGGATGGAGAGAGAGAGAGAGGGGTTGTGTGAGTGAGAGATGATTAATAAATAATGTTGTATTTTGTCCTGGTTTGTCACTTTAATTATGCATCTTGACTTCGTTATAGTTCAATGATAAATAGGTTATGTAATTTATAAACTCACGTTCTACTTGATGCTGTTGAGAGATTTTTTTCATTATCAGCAGCATTGAGGCACACCTTGACATTTTGGGGTGCTTATAAAGACTTGGTACAGCAGGCAGCTTGTCTTTATTATTTGATCATTTTTATTGGGGAATTGATGACTTGCATTACCATCAAGTGATGCAATTACACATTTATGTTATTTAATTTTGTTGAATCCCTGCAATGAACTGACCAAAAAATATGAAAACACACAAGCAGAGATTACTAAAAATGGATGCTGCTTTAAATTACTTGACATCTGTAGCCATGCCAGTCCTGGCTACTTGTCTGCCCTGCCTGCCATGTCAGGCTTAGTAAGTCCAAAGCATTGTCAGGCATAATCCTTGGTTTTCCCTACCCTCAGGCAGCCTCCCTGAGTGACAGGGTGGAGGTGGAACTTGGTCTATGTGCAGCCAATCCAGTGCAGACCCGTACTAAAGAGGAAGCCATTCCAAATTATAGTCAGTTCTAGTCTCTCCCTCAAAGGATTGAGACGGGCCCTCAGCCCCTTAGGGGGCTGAAGAGAAATACCACGCAGGCTGGAGAGGCATCAGATATGATAGAGAGCCCAGGTACGTCCAGAAGCTTGGGATCTGACACCAGTGAATACATAGCTGTAATATCATCTGCAGTGGATGAATAAAGAAGACCCTGTTTTATATACCCCTGCCCAAGTCTACAGTCTACTGGGTGGGGGTATGCACAATGTGTTTCACAGTGGGGATTGTCTCCAGCTAAGCTGGAGCCTGCTGTGAATGGAGGCACTTGCACCTGAGAAGAACACAGCCTGATGACTACCAAAAGACTGTCCTGTTCCCCACAACATCACGGAAGCTCAGCATCTCCTGGAACCCAACAGGTACTAAGCATTACACTACCGGTAGCAAGGGCAAAATCTCCCAGAGGGGAGGGGGGCGGGGGAAGCAGCGCTACAATTGGAGGCCCTGCTGAGATTCAGCAACAGGGCAGGCTTTCACTGCAGTGCAGGTAGAAAAACGGCAGTGCACTGCCAAGAAGACCAGGAGGAGGCTCATGGTTGCAACAGCAAAACAATTTATTGCTTAAAAGATTGGACTAAATGTCCCCCCTAGCCACAGCAATAGTCCACCAACGCATTTCAGGCTCTATGCCCTTTATCAAGAGCCCGAAACGCGTTGGTGGACTATTGCTTTGGCTAGGGGGGACATTTAGTCCAATCTTTTTATGCAATAAATGCTTTTGCAACCGTGAGCCCCCTCCTGGTCTTCTTGGCAGTGCACTGCCGTTTTTCTACCTGTTCCTGCTGCATCATCTGGTGGATTGCATGCCATTCATTTACCTGCTGTGGGATACTCCAGGAACAAAAAGTGAGTCTTTTCTATGGGTTGCCATACCCTGTTATTCTCACCATATGGGACTTTGTCTGTACTAATCATTAATGGTGCCAGTGGCATTAAGTACTAGTCCCCTAACCCTATTAGGGCAACTTTATTGTACTACACAGTACATTGGGAGTTTTTCAATTGCAGACGTTATAATTATAAGGACTTGTTCTTCTGATGCACTGGCGTTCTATACATTTTCACTGCAGTGCAGCAGTAAGGAAGGGGGGAATCTCTCTCTGAGGCATCACCAAGGAAGGGGTTACCTAGACCCTTGCCAAAATTAAGGACTATGTTGGGGCGTACCCTGATGCTGCTCCAGGGAGCATGGATTCCCACATATCAGAGAGGGCACTTTGTTGGGGTGTAACCTGAGGCTACTCCATGGAGTGTGTACCCTCATAGCTGCTATGGACTGTACTGTGCTTTGTTGGGGCATACCCTGACAGGAAATCCAGGCAGTGTGTACCATTCTTCTAATTCTAACAGCGTGTTGGGGCGTACCCTGACGGGAAATACAGGGAGTGTGTACCCTTATAGCAGCCCAAAACTGTACTGTGCCGGGGCGTATCCTGAGGCCTTGCCAGGGTGAGTGGTAACCCTCACCATCTTTATTCAAAATACGCTAGATAGTACCAAACGTCCTGGTACTCTTTTCGTCTTGCAATCACATCAGATATTAACAGATTTATGAAGCATAACAAAATTGATGAGTAAACAATACAAATAAAAACAATAATAAAAAACAAGCATTGTTGATAAATCAAAAGGGGTTTTACAATGTTGCAGACACACAGGAAGTGTCAATCATTGTTTTAGCGCTAGCAAACTCTCACAAATGTTTACACCAAATCTTTCCAGATAACATTATGTAGATCTTCAAGATTTAGGCAGTGCAGATTTGATCACCGAAAATGAAAAAACACAATATAGTGCAATATGTCCCTACCTGTCATGTGGAAAAATCAGTAATGCCCACTCACACTTTCTCAATGATAAAAAAAACCATCACATGGGGGGATTGATGGGGGTGAGATCCACACAAGGTATACCTTTCCCGAATGTGTCGCCTGGGAATGTGTCGCCTGGGAATGTGTCTCCGGGGAAAGCGTCTCCAGGGAAAAAGTGTCTCGGGAGAAAGTGTCTCGGGAGAAAGTGTCTCCGGGGGAAAGTGTCTCCGGGGGAAAGTGTCTCCGGGGGAAAGTGTCTCCGGGGGAAAGTGTCTCCGGGGGAAAGTGTCTCCGGGGGAAAGTGCCTCCGGGGAAAGTGTCTCCGGGTAAAGTGTCTCCTGGAATGTGTCTTACTTGAGTTGTGTTGCTGTGTTGATCTCAGAAAAAGAGAACCATACCACAAAGTGCAGACAATACAAAAGCACTGATACCAGAAGCGACAGAAGTCTGTCATGACACTAGAATGGACAGCGGTGAGATCGTCAAGAACAGTGCACCAGGATTACTGATATATATGCATTTTAACTGACACATCGTAAGTGTACGTTCATTTGTGCCTTAGGTTTTTATTTTTATACATATCCGTTTCATTTTGGATTGTCTGCACTATGTGTATGATTCTCTTTTTATGAGATCTATACTGCAATACATCTCATCCCGGGAGATGTGCACCTTGAGTGGATCTCACCACCATCAATCCCTCCATGTGATGTGCCAGTTTTAATTTGCTTTTTCATCACTGAGAAAATGTGAGTGTGTTTTTTTCCACATGAGCATCTATGTATGAAATGAATAAATTTATGCAATGGTTGTATTTTTCACAAGGGACACAAATCAGACAAATACTGTTTCCGGAGCATATTAAAACACTGTAATATATTATTTAATAAGCCAGAAAGAGCTGCTGAATCTGATTTCTGAGTGTGAATAAAATAGCTTAATGCGACTGGAGAGAATCATAGAAGATAGGGTTGCATGCCTCCAAGGAATCTCAGATTAAATGTATGTACAAGAAAGTGATATTGATGTTACCAATACCAAATATACAGGCAACTTCTTAGGAAAACAAAGACACCATCTGCCATCTGAAATGGCAATACAAAGCTTTATATGGAGAGAATTAAGATATAAAATACTAATAATAATACAGATACAAATATAACATGGTAAATCCATTCTACCTATCTCTTCCACTGTTACATAAGCCCCTAGTAAGTGCAGGGCAGTAACAGGTTAATTCTGTGGGTATTACACCCCATGTATCCTTCTCTGTGATGGACAGAAGTGAGGTGGTGACTCATGACCTGTGTAGGCCTATCAGGATGGGTACAGTAGATCATGAGTCCGTCCCTTCTGGAATAATCCTAATTAGAAGAATGTCCCAAATGTAGTCTTGCTCTGCCTTCCAAGGTAGGAGCATGGGCTGTCAGACTCTCCCATGGCGAGGATGAGCTGGCCCACTTTAGGCATAAGGGCCTAAAGAATATCAAGACTCAAGGCCACATACTATCAGGGCAGCACCATCTGAAGTCCTGGGATGTTGGACAGTATCATCCATGCTGTATGTGAGCTGTGCAGCATGTCCAATAAAGCAATCTGTTCATTATACCTCTGCCTGGGTGTCAGTTCCTGGGCAGGAGGGGTAAGGAGTGCAGTGGTGGGGATTGACATCCATATACCAAGGATCCCATCACCGCTGGAGGCGCTGACACCATGAACCAGAACCCAGAGACCACCCAAAAGCTTGTCATATTGCCCCTTACTACCGCTTCAGACTCAGCTCTTCTGTACTAGCAGGTATGGCTTAGCAACACACTCAGTCCTTCTTCCAGAGGGGTGGGGGGACATGGGTTATACAAATAATACAGATTTGTAATAACATGGATATACAGTAATCACATTCACTTTAAACTCTAAAAGTGCAATGTCACTTATAAAAAATCTAAAAAAGACGAACATACAAAAAAGAAAACACTAAAGATCAATATTTTTGTGGGGTGAGTCCTGAACATTTCAGATCCAATCTGGAGATCAAATCCATCAGATAAGATGAAACTTAAAAACTGGAGATGGGTGCAAAGTATTTTCACAAAGTTCAAATCCGGCATGAAAATGGCATTTAGTACACATTGGAGAAGATCCACAGAAGTCCGTAAAATTGTACGTAATAATATCCGTAACATATATCCCTATAGGGGAAGACATTAACAGGTGATACGCATAGCCTGGTAATCAGAGACGCGCTGCAGCCTCTTCCATCCACCGAGGATACTGGAAGTGCTGACGGAAGCATCACGGGAAATGCTGCAAGCACACGCACAGAGATTGTGAGACTGCAGCTTTTTTACATCTCAGGAGATTCTTTCTTCACAGATTGTATCTGTTTCTAAGCTACGAAGAAATATCAACTTTGTAAGTGCCCATTCTATTGAATTGATCAATTGGCTATAAATGTGTTTTAGGGTATCTGCACTATTGCATTTTTTTCCCCTGTATTCCACTGAGCTTTACCCACCTACTAGACTACACAGATAAAAACTGCCACTGTTTGGGATGTGCTATTTTGATTTGGGATAAATGTGAGTAGTAATACCACATTGGCCCTAAACTTTCTCCACAGGGTATACCTATTACTCATATGCAAATAATATGTAATGAGAAGTTAACCTAACAACGGAGATCCTCAGAGTGTTCATGTTGGCGAATGGGCATAATGCAAAGGTGTTTAAGACCTTTCAAAAGCTGGTGTTACCTACAGTACATACAGACACTGATTATCATTGAGTTATTTCTGCAAATAGCCTGAAAGCAATCTACAAGGTATTGGACTTAACCCTGTCATTACAAAAAGTTACATGTCATACAAAGTTATACTGTATGTTAGGGGTCATATAAATGCATGAAATATCATAAACAGTAGTATGGTTTTTTAGTGATTAAAGTAAATGTTTGGCGATTTTTGACTAAGCCGCACAGATTGAAAAATGAACAATCCACCGACAGATTTTACACCGCGGAACGTATTTTGAATGGAAAGCTCGGGAAATTCTGCGAAACGCGTTCTGACAATTTGACCCATCTCTAGGGACAGGGACTCATTGTGCCTGCAAAATTCTCTGTAGCAGACTGCTATACAGGAAAAAACTGTTGTTGTCATTATTATTATATTTAAAAAAACACAGGAATGGAAGTTGATCAACTTGAGAATTCTATAAATCCAAATAATTATGTACAGTCAGTATATAGCTAATAAATCTGAAGTGACAAGTGAAAACAAAAACGGATGACTACAGAGAAGCCCTCCAAGAGAAATGGTATAAGGTATATTTTATAACTATTATGTATACTTGATCATTTTTATAAACGGTTTGTGTTTAATTTGATTGATCAGACTTTATTTACAGTATTTCACCCACTATTGTGGTGGTGACATATTGTCTGATCTTTAATGATATCCATGACCGTTTACCCATAATAACTCTGCATTCTGTTATGCAGATTTGATTTGGATGAAACTCAATATTAGCTACTAATGGACTATTGAAGTATAATTTGTAGACAGCCTCTCCAACAATTATTATCTCCCAAATGTGGAGATTAGTTCCACCCTATCACCTTTTACATTTGTGTGATTTATGTTTTAAGAGATTTTCATTGAGTGTTATATTTTATCATATTGTGGTGTGCATTTAATTGGTTTTCACTTGGAGGGCTTCTTTCTAGTGATATGTTTTTGTTGTTATTATTATATTATTAGCAAAGCGAATCTTGGTGGCCAGAGGGGGTATTGCATGCTTTTGTGCAATTTTTTAATAGCAAAATGTTCGAACAAGCATTCGCGGGTTTGCAAAGAAATCTCATGTGACAATATGCAGGGCGAATTTTGACACATTTGCCCATCACTATTGAAATCCCAGGCGTGTCTTAATGGAAGGGTAAAGGATGTCATAATAGAAAAATTAAAATAATGCATTTAAAAAAAAAAGTACAGTATTTCTAAAGAAATGAAAATGCTGAAACCAAGGGGCATGCAATGAAACCTGAGATTAATCGCTAACCACAATTAGCCAAATAAGAAAATGCATCTTCACAGAGGATAGTGGATGCATGTGGAGCACTTCCAGATGGATCGGCGAAAGTTAATATTCTAAAGGAATGACAAAATATCTGGTATAGTACAAGAGAAGACTAAATAATAAAAATGACAGAGGGAAAACTGTGTAAGGGTCTACAGTAAATCCAGTGTAAGATATCTAGATCAATATTTCTTATTTGATTACCATTTATATTTTACGGTGGGTCCAAACACAAACAGTTGTACAACCTCTATGATGTGGTCATGACAGTTTCCTGTTCCCTTTCATTTTTTGGTACCTTGCGGAGAGAATGCTAGCGAATACGCCATATGTGATGTTTTTTTTTTTTTATAGAATAAACTCAATTTCTCTAATGACTACACTGCAAGTAGCAATGATTTTCACAGAGGTCATGAGCCACCTAATGGTCCTCAGTCACAATCCATTATTGCCAGATTGAACCAGTGAACTAAAAGTTAACTTTAACTGCCTACTGCCAACTCTGAACTTTCATTCATTCCAGCATATGGTGTTTAGTCTGATGGGTGTAGAATTAGGATTGCTGTAAATGGTACTGCACCTCCTTCAACTCTGGTAAACACATTTAGATTTGATTTCAATCTTTAACTAAACTTTAATATGCAGGCTGTCCTGCCTGGTTATTAACTCCAATCAATATTTTTTTTTTTTTTTTAGTACTATTTTAAATGCTGTTTAGCACAATTTTAATTCTTCATTTTACGAGAGCTACTCACATCTGGTCAACTAATACCTTAGAGATTGATAAACATTTCTTGGAGACAGGCAGTGCACTTGGTACTGTACAGTAACTACACAAAGATTCTGTTTCATTAAAGAAACTATTGAATTTGACATTGTTTAAAAAATAGAAATAACAATGAAGGAATATTAGTAAGGGGGCAAATTCAAATGAAACGTTTGATTTTTTTTTTTTTTACATTTGTTATCATGGGGGTATGAGAAACATGGGTAATGAATTATGATCCAGACCACAGCATTTTTAATTAAACATTATGATTGGTATAACAAGAGGCAGGGGTGCCCAATGCTACATCTCATTGACAAAACATATATGGTAAAAAGTATAAAGTTAAATTCTTCAATAATAATAATGGTTCTTCCTCTCTTACAGAGGTAAAAGGAAGGGTTCACAGTGTAGTGTAGGACCTGCATTAATTTGGTTATACCTTGGCATTGGTATGCAGGCTTATGACGCTTTGGCCAAAGGGTTAACTAAATAACCAAGTATTTAATATTATTATTGAAGTATTTAACTTTATACTTTTTACCATATATGTTTTGTCAATGGGATGTACCCCTGTCTCTTGTTATATACAATTGCTCAGTAGCTCTCTTGTTGACATAAACATATATTCATGATGTGGTGGGTGTGGGAGTTAGAGCTAGCTGGGAATGTGTGTTAATCATTATGCTTGGTAGAAGTAATTTGTATTACAACTACACAAATATTGCTTCTATATTTCATAATTTCTTACAAAATTGCATATTATGTTTTATCAGCTTGTTACATTCATATTGTTTATTAATATAGAAAATTAAATGCCATATATTGTGAATTATTATATTTTATAGTATAGTATAACATATCAAGATGCTACTAATGTACTGTACAGTATGAATTAAACCATACGGTAATGACATTCAGAAGATTTACTTGCAGAGATTACAAGTCAATAATTCTAGTCAAACAATAAATAACCTCAAGAGTACATATATTGACATTTATTGCCACATAGAGGTTAACTTTTGCCATTATTCAGAGCTGACTGGATTGGAAATTTGTAGAAATAGTAGGTTTTATGTTCAAGTTTAGCCAGGGGACAGTAAAAACAGATCATGCATAAAGCAGCCAAAAAGGTGTACATTCATCATCTCAAACTCTCCTAGGGCTAACAACATAATCGCAGCATAGGCGGCTCCCGTCTTAACCATCACTGACTGCTCACCAGCATGTACAGGGTTAACTCCATGAAAAGGCAGACACTGCTTTAAAGACCCGACAATCCTCAACTACTACCCTGCTGCATCTCTCTGTGGCCAGCTGTTTTTAATCCCTTACACACACACACACGTGCACATGGGTAAGCGTGTACGTGACAAGTGTAATAACAATAATAGAACATTCGTAGTGTGGATGTACGGAGAAGGGGTCTCTGGGAGTTAGAATATGGAATGGGGTCTCTGAGACACATTATGGTATGCTAAGACTGGACCTGGGTGATGAGGGGTTTAATCAGTATGTGCGAGGCTTGCAGAATGAATGTCTAAGAGGAATTGGGAAGTGGAAATACAATGATTAGCAAGAAAAAGATGGTCTCCAGGCAGTTTAAGGCTCAAGATAAGATTACGGAAAATCAGAGTATCTTTGCTATCATAGTATGTGCTAAGCAGATAAATATATCTTGTCAACAATATTCTTTATATGGGCATTGCATTGATTACACTGTATAATAATTGTGTAATGTATATCCAGTTGTTGAGTATACTGTATATGCTTTTGTATCACTAATAATTTCAGACCAAGCCTTTGAGACTTCCTCATTTGGTCTCCTTGCATATGCTTGGTAATAAAATCATTACTCATTTATCCTATTCTGGCCTGGACATTCGATTACTGATTTAGGGAATAACAGTAGGCATAGTAAGTATTATGGTAAAGTCTATGCAAGTGACAGTATGAGCAGGCCATGTGTATAGCAGCAATAAATGAGAGATGATGAATGGCATCAACCAACATGTCAATACCCTGAGCCACTCAGGCTGGTATGAGGCACAGTGCCATTCATCATCTCTCATTTATTGTATCTTAGTGCTGTCTTAACAGAGTTGCACTATTATCTGTGTGTTTTGTTCCCTTGTGTCCTCACTGGTGTTCTGCGCTCCCTGACTTTTTGACATCAACAATGTTGTTTGATTTCTAACAAATACAAATACATTTATTTTATATGTGTAACGATGCTTCCGCCACACCGGTGGGAGATGTGGTCATTATGGTTCATGTGGTGCATGATACCTGCTGCTAACAGGAGGGCTGAGTCATCCACTGGTGGTAGTGGGGACACAGGACTAGGCTTCTGGGGTTTATACCCTACATATCTCTTTAGCAGTGCAGCACCTCCATCTGCCGTAGGCTCCAGGAACTGAAGGTGATCTCCCACGGTAGACATATTACCTCTCCCCCCAGTAAGGTCACACAGCAGGCACAACAACAAGAATGGTTTATTATCTCTTCTGTACAGCCCGTTGCAGTATTCAGCTACCACTGAAGGATGGTCCCTGGACTGTCACTACAGGCTAAGGGCACCTGCAGCCATCCTAGCTCTTCCCTGCCTCCCTAGCAGAGGTACAGTATGGTCCACACTCACTCTCCCCCGGAGGGAAGAGGACTGGAGAAGGCCCAATATTCAGCCTCTCCAATGTGTGACCCGCCTTCCTCAAGTGGGGAAAGGCACTCCCAATTTGGGGTGGTACTGCCCTTAAGTACTGCCAGGAGGAGTGTGCCAGGTCAGTCCCATGATTACTCATGCCCAGGCCTGATGTCACCGCCTCCCGCTGTCACTCATGTGCAGCACTAATGAGGGGGAAAACCCCATATCAACTACTGGCAAGGCCTGCTTGCACCAGGGTTTACTACAGGAGGGAAGCAAACTAGTAGCCACAAATGGCATGGCTACATATGCAAATATATGTACTGTACACAATAGAGCAATGTTTAGCCATAACTACATTCTGGGACACATTTCTTAGAGTTTAATTGTATAACAGAAGCATTAAAACACTTCATTCAACTACATTGATAATTCAGTATGACATATGCACAGTGCACTATTAATATGACCACAGTTTGAGTATCCAAAAGAGCAGCACAAACCATATTTAGAATTAAAAATACTGTATCTCATCTCCTGTGCACATTGAGTAGATAAAATGTCAAATTATTCAAGATAACATGGCTAATGTGTTTTCATGAATGCCTAACAGATGTGACCTTTCTATTTCTCCAGCAGTGAAAGGTCAGTTTGCTATTTCTGCTCAGGACATAATGCACATCCGAACAGTTCTGTTTTCATTTTCAAAGATCTAAACATTTTTAGTGTGCCCAAGGTTCACAAAGTGCATTACCAAGTAAATTATTGAATGGGATATAGTTATATATATTTGCTGTTCTCTTCTCTTCTCGGCATGGAAACGACAAAGTCAATCCTTATCCTGTAAGCTGCGTTCGGGCATAGAAAGCCCCGTTGACGGCAAAGGGGCATACTGTGTAATAGCGCTATCGTAGCACACAGAATAAGAGTCAATATCACCATACGTAGGATGTAAAATAAATTGAATTAGTTGATGGTATTGTAATGCAGTGGAAGAAGTGGGCCAGTGCTGTATCTGTAATTGTTTTTGTGCAATTTGAGTGTGCAAGTACTGTCTCTGAGTTACTTGGTGTTATTGTACAGCAATGTATGTGACAGCATTGTCTTTGCTATACACCACATTGCGTGAGAATTGCGTGTTGCTTTGTTGTAGTGTGTTGCTTTACTCTTCTATGTATTTATTTTCCATGTACTTGTTTATTGTTCATTTTATTAATGTTCCCACGATGTTGTCAAATTTCCATTTCCAAGTGATTCTGCTTTTTATGCAGATTTTCAGTGATTATGGTTGCAATTGACAAAAGGCATTAGATCTAAGGTTAGTAGTAGTATTTTATCAAACAAATTATGAAGTTTGTGAGTAAAACACAATCCCAAAATGTCAAACACAACTTCTGGTGGGAAATAGCCAGATTACCCCTCACAATCAGCTGGTTCAAGTTCATTAATCATTACGCCTCCTAATTTGTCATTATTAAATGATGTTGCCTTCTCGGTATTACTAGTGTAGCCGTGACCCCTGATTCACCCCAAGAAGATGGGAGGTTGCGCTTGCAGAAAGTAGTTGTAATAGCCCGCGAAGGAGGAGAGTGCTTTTGGCGGGAGAGGAGCAGTCCCTTGACCCAGCCGCCCTACGGGGAGGGTCAGGTGAGAGCGTTTAGCCTATGGGCTGAGGAGTTGCCAGAGATATAGGTAGTAGTTGCGCGCACGTGGCGTCAGAGCTACTTGGAGAGACGAGGAGACGGAGATACTGCGCGGGGAGGTTGTACCCCCAGGCGCAGGCCAGGTACCCCAGGCGCAGCTAGCCCTGAGTCACCTTAGAGACAAGCTGAGCTAGGGACCGCCTTAGTAAGGGTCTTACCCCCGTATTATTAGCTTTGTCCGGGACTATTCTGTTAAGAGGGAGATCTGGGCTCAGACCCCTTTGGAGTTACCAGAGTCCAAGAGGGAGCGTCCTGGACCCTAGTGAGGGAAAGAGCGTTGTCAACACAGAGACTCTTTTCGAAGATCGTGGCAGTTCCGAGCACCGGAGTGCTTGGCAGGTATTTCATCAAGTACACCAACTGTACCTTTCATTCACCCGAGACATAGTGGCTGCGCAGTCACCCATACACACACATAAGGCCGGTTGTGAGCAGGAGAACTAAAAAGCATAATTGGACACGGGGTGGGATCACCCGGTGGCGGGATTGGGGGAAGTTGTTGTTGGCGTCCGCCGAGGCGCAAGTTGTTGTTGGCGTCCGCCGAGGCGCAAGTTATTGTTGGCATCCGCCGAGGCGCAAGTTAATGGTGACGCCCACCGTGGCATGTTATATAATGTGTACCTGCATACTGAAATGTCATGGCATGTAATGTATCTTGAATTGGACCTTTCAGTAAAAGCGATTGGTTTCAGAACTTGGCTGTGTAAGGATAATTATTGTATATACGTCCTGCAAAGACTAACTCCCCCTTTGGCGGGATCTGTCGCAGGTGGAGGCGCTGCACCTGACATATATATATTGCACGCACCCCAGGCTCTCCGTGGCAGAGGCGCAGGCCCTGTGAGCCAGCAGATAACACAGCACATAGTAACAGCTTGCTAGTGATAGGAAGCAGGGTTACACTAGTTATCCTTTTTTTTTTTTACTGATTTGCTTTAATTGTATATCTGTATCAGTCCATGTTATAACATTTATTACAATTTATGGTCAGGCACTATTTACCTGTCCTCTGACGACCCTACCTAACAACCTCTGAATACAAGGATCTATTCTCATAACTATGTGATCATGGGGCATCTATATTTCTCTAAGGATATCAGCACATCCCTATGTGATAGGCTGAATGGCCTATCACTCACCCAGAGACAGCCAGTGAGGATGCACATCCCTCACCCTCTTGGACAGACTGACCAGCCTGTCAGTCACCAAGGGACAGCCACTGAGGCTGCATTTCTCCCCCCTTGTGTTAGACTGAGCAGCCTCTCACTCACCAAGGAAACACTGGGGGATGGGATTTTAATGGCAGTGGGGTGCACAGGGAGATGGACAGGTGTTAATGTCCTAATTAATATAATATATATGTAGCCCTTGTACCCCCCCCTCCTAAGTGAGATTGGGGTCTACTTCTCTTGCAACTCCATATTTGCGGTGGTGCGGACCTGTGTGGCAACAAGAGGGCTGAGTGCTCTGCGGTGTTGTGGGGAGAACAGGACAGGATTTACAGGGTACCTTATTCGTGGTTGCAGTGCTTCCAGTCAGCATGGGTCCTTTGGATGAAAGGATGGTCCATACTGACACCATGTTCTTGGTTCTCAGACAGTGAATCACACTGATGATGGGAAAATGGTGTTTATTGCAGGTACAGAACTCACAGCATTGCATATCTTTCCTATTAAGCCTGGTGATGGTAATGGTGCTCCTCCAGAGGCCTCATAGTGAGACCCAGGGTAGATAGTACTCATTCCACAGGGGGAGGATAGAGACACACCTACTTTTGTGAGAGAGACAGTAGTTATACCCTTTGGGTGTGACTGTAACTCTGTCTCATAACAAGACAGATCTGGATAATGATAGGCCTTCACATCCAGTATGTGGCCCAATCAGTATCCACCCCTCAGACTGACACTCTCTGGCTGTTGTTAGGCCCGCCCTTAGAGACATCAATGTCTCTAAGGCTGCAAAAGCACACAAGGCCTTTCTGAAGGAATTAACCCATCCACTGCCTGCACCTAACAGGACATACACTGGTAGGGCCCAGGAAAAGAAGTAGCGGCCGGAGGCTAGGCTACATATATATCTAAGGATGTCTGTACATCCCTCTGTGATAGGCAGAACTGCCTGTCACTCACTGAGAGACAGCCAGTGAGGATGCACATCTCTCTTCCTCTGTGATAGGCTAAGCAGTCTGTCAGTCACCCAGAGACAACCCCCTCCAGCCCCCCCCCCATGATAGACTTAGAGGCTTGTCACTCACCAAGGGACAGACAAATGAGACTGCACATTGGCTGTGTAACATCTTAAGTGTTACATATGAAGTGTCTGTGGAATTCAAATTGGAGATGAAGAAAACAAGAATTGGACTCTGCCCTTCATCATCAACCCTGCAACTGTGAGAACTGAGTACACTGTCGGCACTATATAAATAAAGATATGCATACAGTACGTACCCCTCTGTTATAGACTGAGCGGCCTTTCACTCACCCAGGAAACAATGGGGCAGGGGATTTTAATTACAGTGGAGACAATAAGGAGAGGAGACAGATGAGAGGAGGGAATGTAGTGTGCACAGAGAGGAGCAGACACAGTAAGGCAGGGAGTACAAATAGAGGGGAGGAGAGAGTGCAAAGAGAAGCAGGGCATGATGGAGGGGGATGAGAGACAGTGGAGAGCAGTGTGCACACGGGGAATAAGACAGCAAGGTGAGTAGGAGGATCAAACAAAGAGACAGCAAGGAGTGGAGGAGACAGATGTGATGAGTAGGAGAGGAGGGATTGTAGTGTGCACAGTGTGGAGTACACAGTAAAGCAGGGAGTACAAAGAGAGGGGAGGAGAGAGTGCAAAGAGGAGCAGGGCATGCTAGAGGAGAGATAGAGAGACAGAAAGGAGAGGAGGAGAAAGCGCGATCACTCTGAGGGAATGGAGGGCAGTGTGCACAAGGGACAGGAAGGAGTGCAAAGAGAGGGGAGGAGAGACAACAAGGTGAGTAGAAAGAGGAAACCGAGAGACAGCAAGGAGAGATTAGATGAGTAGGAGAGGAGGGGGTGTAGTGTGCACAGAGAGGAGCAGACATAGTAAGGCAGGGAGTGCAAGAGAGGGGAGGAGAGAGTGCAAACAGGATCAGGGCATGATGGAGTAGAGAGTAAGGTGGGGGAAGAGGGGACAAGACACACACCACAGTGCTGGACACTGTGTTACTGGCAAGCACCGTAGGTACTATTGGAGCTAGCTACCCCCATACGATATTACTGTTACCCCTGTTATTATTGTGCATTGTGTAGTGAGTATTATTTGAGGACTTCTGTGGCACCACAATAAAGGAGTTATATTACACCTGGTTGTGAGTGTGTTATTGTGGTATACCCTAAGGTATACGAGTTCCTATGAGGTGCCATCCTGCTACATAGGATCTTCATAGGTGGAGGCGCTGCACCATAGAGATATAGAGAACACACAGTCACCCCAGGCTCTGTATGAGCGGAGGCTCAGGCCTTCTGTATGCCTAACAGGTAGCACCAGTAATGTAATTATTGCTGTTTCCCATAGGGATAGGGGAAGGGTGTTACACAATATACAGTAATCCTGTATAAACAATACCACACATATCAATATTGGAATGTGAGTTTGTGTAATTGGCTTTTCAATTACATGTATCTTCTTTAAAGCCTACTCTTCTGTCTTTATATACAGTATGTAGCCATTGCTGGTTCTGGCTATTCCTCTGCCCTCCCCAACACAGAAGTCCTGGTAGTTGCAGGCAGTGTTTGGCCCATCGTGGGTTTACCCCTCCCCTCTGCAGCTTCCTTGAGTGGCAGGAGTGGAGGTGGGACTTGGTCTGTGTGCTGACCAATCGTGGGTGCAGAACCTGTACCCTTCCCTTCTGCTCTATTCTCTATGCTCTATTCCATGTAAAAAAACGTAGTGCACATACAGTACAGTATGTCTATGGCCTTTTGCCCCAGTAAATCAGGCTATCAGACTTTATAGAATAAGGGCCTACAGTATGTAATATAGCAAATGTTGTGCAATTCTGTTGCAAAAACATCCACTAAACGTACTGTATCAAAGAAAATATATTTTTTTCATACAACTCGGGCAATAGTTTGGCCCCAGAATTGTATAACTTTTTTTTTTTTTTAACGTATATATTTTTTATTTTTCAGGAAACATGGTAACATATAAAAGGGGGAAGGGAATGGGGGTTAGAGGGGTACAGAAAATAAAAGGGTTATGAGGTGGGGGGGATAGGGCAGTGGGGTAACATCCATCACTGGCTTCATGCAGGAAGCAAACATTCCATGATACTTGTCACATCCTATGCTAGGTCTAGATCTACCTAACCTTTAGTAGTTGTTTCTGGTTTCCTTACTATTTTATGGTTCCTATTGGGTTCTTCCATATGTAAGTCTCCCAGGGGTCCCATGTTGTCAGGAAGGTGTTGTGTCTGTCGTGTATTAGGCTTGTAAGTCTCTCCATCGTCATTATGTAGTTTATCTTGTGCAATACCTCAGAATTGTATAACTTTTTACACACTGAAAGATATACTACATTTACTAAGCTGTACAAAGCTATAAGACACACTTGCATTCCATTCACACATACTTCAACTCAGTTTGTTCATGACCTGTCCAGTTTGCTGTCTGCCTCTTGAACTGTTATAACCTTGCTTCTGTCTTGCCCTCTGGTGCAATACTCTGTATGACTCCCTGGCTCCAACCTTTATCTGTTTTAACTTGACTCCTACTTAATTTCCTGTATTTTGTATCTAGACAGAACGCTTGCTGTCATATGTTCTATTAATTCAAAATAGCGATGGATATACTGTATACAGCAAATACAAGATTCCTACTAATATAGAATAACTAGCTGAGAGACCCGGCGTTGCCCGGGATGTAATGTTCCCGTTCCTCTCTCTCCTCCCCCCTCTCTCTGTTTGTCCCCCATTCACATCAATCCAGTCCCCCCCTCCCTCCCTCCTTTACAGCTTCATGTAGCGTGTGTGCGTCAGTCACTGTGTGTTTGCTCGCGCGTCAGTGAGTCTGAGGCAGAAACACAAACACACACAGACTGACTGACGCACACACAGTCAGTGTGTGCCTCAGTCAGTGTGTGCGTGCGTCAGTCAGGCTTTGTGTGCGCGTCAGTCAGTGTGTGCGTGCGTGCGGCAGTCAGTCAGTGTGTGCGCGCGGGGCGTCAAAGGCAGGGGGGGGGCGTCAAAGGCAGGGGGGGGCGTCAAAGGGAGGGGGGGCGTCAAAGGGAGGGGGGGGGGCGTCAAAGGGAGGGGGGGGGGCGTCAAAGGGAGGGGGGGCGTCAAAGGGAGGGGGGGGGCGTCAAAGGGAGGGGGGGGGCGTCAAAGGGAGGGGGGGGCGTCAAAGGGAGGGGGGGGGCGTCAAAGGGAGGGGGGGGGGCGTCAAAGGGAGGGGGGGGGGGGGCGTCAAAGGGAGGGGGGGGGGCGTCAAAGGGAGGGGGGTGGCGCCTCAAAGGCATGGATTCCTCCCCCTGCATTTCCTGCAGTGGACAGGAGGGGGGGGCAGTGGACAGGAGGGGGGGGGGCAGTGGACAGGAGGGGGGGGGGGGGGCAGTGGACAGGAGGGGGGGGGGGGCAGTGGACAGGAGGGGGGGGGCAGTGGACAGGAGGGGGGGCAGTGGACAGGAGGGGGGGGGCAGTGGACAGGAGGGGGGGGCAGTGGACAGGAGGGGGGGGGCAGTGGACAGGAGGGGGGGGGGGCAGTGGACAGGAGGGGGGGGCAGTGGACAGGAGGGGGGGGGCAGTGGACAGGAGGGGGGGGCAGTGGACAGGAGGGGGGGGGCAGTGGACAGGAGGGAGGGGGCAGTGGACAGGAGGGGGGGGGGGCAGTGGACAGGAGGGAGGGGGGGCAGTGGACAGGAGGGGGGGGCAGTGGACAGGAGGGGGGGGGCAGTGGACAGGAGGGAGGGGGCAGTGGACAGGAGGGAGGGGGGCAGTGGACAGGAGGGGGGGGGGCAGTGGACAGGAGGGGGGGGGGCAGTGGACAGGAGGGGGGGGGGCAGTGGACAGGAGGGGGGGGGGCAGTGGACAGGAGGGGGGGGCAGTGGACAGGAGGGGGGGGGGGGCAGTGGACAGGAGGGGGGGGCAGTGGACAGGAGGGGGGGGGGCAGTGGACAGGAGGGGGGGGGCAGTGGACAGGAGGGGGGGGGGCAGTGGACAGGAGGGGGGGGGGCAGTGGACAGGAGGGAGGGGGGCAGTGGACAGGAGGGGGGGGCAGTGGACAGGAGGGGGGGGCAGTGGACAGGAGGGGGGGGCAGTGGACAGGAGGGTAGGGCAGTGGACAGGAGGGGGGGGGCAGTGGACAGGAGGGGGGGGGCAGTGGACAGGAGGGGGGACG